>NW_025766465.1:0-38902 GCF_003918875.1 Haliotis rubra
GACAAACAAGCAAAGCTTTGTATAGGACTGCCAATCCCCAATCCGGTACGTGGGACTGTTTACAGAATATTCGTGACGACAAATGAAATATGTAGTACTTTGACTCAGCATGTAAAAAATATAAGAATTGTTTATGAAATAACATTCATAAAATTGAATTTTTCGACAGTTTTAAAGTAATATAATCATAGTGCTTTTAAGATTCTCTTTTAATAACTATTATAAAAAATAGGAGTGAGCAATCTAAGATAGTGAGGATTCACATGATGGGCATCGATCTACGCAATTGGGATACGATAACATGTGTCAACCAAGTCGACGAGTCTGACTACCCGTTCCCATTAGTCGCCTCTTATGACAAGCATGATTGGGTTACTGAAGACCAATTCTAACGCAGACCTTTACGAGTGATCAGGGTTAGAACAGGTCATCACCCGCTGGAAATGATATTCAACAACCCATGCTTGTCTAAAAGGCTCTTGGTTAGGCTCGCGGACTTGGTTGACAGATGCCACCAAATCCCACTTGCGCAGATCGATGCTCATGCTGTCAGTCACTGCATTGTCTGGTCCAGATTGGATTATTTACAGACATGAGTTGAGCGTTAAACATGAAATAAACAAAACGAACAGGTCTTCAGCAACCTATGCAAGACATGGCTAAGGAGATCAGTGATGATCTCTCTGATCTTGGATCATGAAGCTCATGTTAATGACTTGCATGGTACAGAGCTCCTACGACCGTCAAGTTTACAATTACAAATAAACCACCCAAGCAATGCATGACATTGCAGTCATAATGTATAATCATCGACCAAGTCAAGCTTTAATCCCAACAAGACGTGTGATTATGTACATCTGGCATTTCACAGCAGGCACTGTCTTGTTGGTGACTCCAAGGTTGAACATTTCACAGAGGCACTGTCTTGTTGGTGACTCCAAGGTTGAACATTACACAGCAAGCACTGTCTTGTTGGTGACTCCAAGGTTG
The DNA here is from genome assembly GCF_003918875.1 of Haliotis rubra. NCBI lineage: Eukaryota > Metazoa > Mollusca > Gastropoda > Lepetellida > Haliotidae > Haliotis > Haliotis rubra. The sequence continues at coordinate 991 of NW_025766465.1, forward strand.
AACATTTCACAGCTGGCACTGTCTTGTTGGTGACTCCAAGGTTGAACATTTCACAGCTGGCACTGTCTTGTTGGTGACTCCAAGGTTGAACATTTCACAGAGGCACTGTCTTGTTGGTGACTCCAAGGCTGAACCTTGAAGGAATGCCGTCTTCGCTGTCTACTTCGATGTATGTACAATTTGCTGTCATGGCGCTCTGTAGCTCACCTGGCTTTCAAAACTTCAGATAACAAAATAAGATCAGCATCTACAATTTTATACTGTCAAGGACACTGAGGGTAGTTACTCCCTTGTCATAATACTGTTAGGCAGATAAATGTAAATTACTGAACGACATTAGTCAAGGGTCACCTATATATTTTGATAATTGATTTCCAGCAATTGTCGTTAATGTTGATAATGGTATTGTAGTCAACTAGCCATCGATTAACATTGCACTAAAACCCGTGAAGATCCGGGTTAGAATATGGATCTTCAGCAATCCATGCTTGTCGTAAGAGGCGACTAACGGGATCGAGTGGTCAGGCTCGCTGACTTGGTTGATACATATGATCGGTTACCAGTTGCGCAGATCATGCTGTTGATCATTGGATTGTCTGGTGCAGACTCGATTAGTTACCGACTGCCGCCATATAGATGGAATATCGCTGAGTGCGGCGTAAAACTAAACTCACTCACTAACATTGCACTCGCATTTTGTCGCATGCACTTGTCTCTCCAAGGCTGGTTAGTTCACAATCCCAAAAGGAATATTTGAATGAAGATTAATTTTCCTGAAATTTGGTGTGTTCTTAACAGTGCTTAAAAACCGCTCACGCGAACACTTTCAGTGATGTGTTAGTGTACGTGGAAAGTGTGTAATGACAGTTTTCAAATGACATCGGTCTTTACACTTTAGATCTCACAGCATGCTTTCAAAATGAGGCGCTTTCAGAGTGTTGAAGAACGAGGCCAAGCAATAGGGATGCTTCAAACAGGACAAAGTCAACAAGTCGCCAGACACTTTAATGTGCCTCAGAGTGTCATTATTAGACTTTCTAAGATGCCTAGCGGTTAGAACAATCGAAAAAAACAACATTATCAGACAATAAAGGTGTAGTTTTTTAATGACGTAACAATTGAATGACGTTTTCCCGTCACTGCGCCATTCTAGTGTGCCCCCTCGTAATCGAACCATTTTACATTACGTCACAATAGACCATTTTCCGGTGGTAACGTGACTAATGACGCGATCACGTGACCAGGTCAAGCTTTCGTACAAAATGGCGTCTGTCAAGCATCGTTGTAGATACTGATCACGTTTGTTGTAACATTTATTCGCAGTTTATCGAATTTAGTGAATGAAATACTTGTTCTAAATAGTTCTTGTATATAATTTGTCCCTTTAGTGTATATAATATTTCTCTGAGGCTGCATAATTCGGCTGAGCAATTAGAATGTAGATCTGGTAGTCGGCACGTCTCCGATGACAGGTCCATGTCATAATACGCAGTTTATATAAGTTATGATTAATTACCATGGAGAAATTGAAAGTCCCAGAACTTAAAGATTATTTGAAAAAGTACGGAATAACAACTACAGGTCACAGAAAAGACGTTCTCATAGCTTTAGCCAATGCAGTTGTCAAACTTGAATTGGAGCCTGATCCTGATTTTCAACATGACTGTCGACCAGAAACGTTTATGAAGCAGTGTCTCACGGACTTACACTGTGATTTTGATGATCCATTTGCTCTTACTTACACATCTGACTTCAGCCTCATCCCAGACTTTGGCTTGTATGATATCTTCAACTACCTGTTATTTCATAGATCTGATTATGATAGGAGGAAATTGAAGGCTTTCAAGTCTTTTGAGGACTATCGTTTGTTTTATGATGGTCATGTGTTAGACCTCCAATATTGTGACATTAGTGATGCCAGTAACCTTTGTGCATTCAAGTCAAAGGTGAAACCAACACAGAAGGATTCTTCCTATCTTGGAAAGCCAACATATGATATGTGGTTCCTCATGGAAAAATCAACAGCAGTGATCAAACTGGCATTTTGTGAATGTCCTGGCGGGTAAGTTTTAATGCATGTTCAGTACAATTATCCACCACTGAATATATTTTCAATACATGTATTTGAAATATTTATTTAATGCAACCTTTATTCAAAGAAAATTGTAATTGATTTTATATCTCGTTTATAAAATGTTAATATATTGGCATTTAAACACTTCAGTGTTAATATAATATATCATTCAATTTCTTTATCATTTTGTGTTCATATTTCAGTGCTGATGGGGCTTGTCGACACATAGCAGCAAGCCTGTATGCGCTTGAGGATTTTGAAAAGCCATCCGTGACATCTGGTCCCTGTCTGTGGAAGAGGAGAGCCTTGAGCCAGACTGAAGCTGTGCCTATAAAGAAGCTTAGGATTGAAACTGTTGGGTGTGTGGTAATTAATAATAACTAATCTGTTAACTCCACATATTCTCAATGGGTACTTAATGTTTATTCTAAACTTACATTATATAATGATAAAAAAATGTGCATTTGTAATGTACCCTTTCCATGTACAAGAATCATGCTCAAAGCGCTGACATGGTACAATTATATACTGAAATGTATAAGTGAAGGAAATATAGTTAGTTTTAATGAGAAGAAATCAGGTGGGTCATCTGCCAACGTTTGAATGGGGTAAAGTCAACTGCTGATTTTATGGCCAAAGGGTGGGAGTTCCACAGTAGAGGGAAAGCAAAAGGATTTCCTTCCAAATGTTTCAATTTTATAACGAGGTGCAAGTTCTGATTTGAGAGCTAGCTGTCTTTAATTAATTTCAGTCAAATAAAATCAAAAGAATTTTTTTTCAGTTATGGTAAGGAGAAACAGGAAGTGGGAGAGGTGGAGTTCGACCCCAGACACCCTGGAGACAGACAGAGTTTGTCACAGGAGGCAGCAAAACAGTTTATTGATGAATTGACAGAGGTGAATATTATTAAATGAGATCTAGTAAACTGAAAGCAATGATGGTTGAATTAAACTTAAGAAGTGCCTACTTTTTTCACTTGTAACACCAAGCAAGTTTATTTCATAAAATTTTCCCCAAATTTGTAGGTTGCCCCTGTCGCAGTTGCTCTTCAGCTGCTCTCAGACAAGACTAACCTCCCTGAGATTGGACAAGGGGAGCATGGGGTGGACAGAAGAATCAGACAGCTGTCCATAGTCAGCAGGGCACAAGAACTGGCAATGAGTAATTCTGATCCAGCTGATGTCATGAGGAAACTTATCTACACAGCAGATGACATAGATTACATAGAGGCGAAAACCTGTGGACAAAGCTCAAATGAAAACTGGCATCACATTAGAAAGGGTATCATAACAGCTTCACTCTTCAAGCGGATTAACACTCGTGCCAGTACTCTGAGATCAGATCCTGCTGCTGATCCCAGTAAAGCTGTAGACTGTGTACTAGGCAGAAATGCTTCTGACCTTGATACTCAGCCTGCTGTAGTGTGGGGTAGGAAGAAGGAGACTGCGGCAAGGAGGGCTTACATTGCCATAGAGAAGAAACAACACAGGAATCTCAGTGTGACTGTACCAGGGTTGCGACTTTCTCAAGCTATGCCTCACATTGCTGGATCTGCAGATGGTATTGTCTCATGTAAATGCCATGGACATAAGCTTATGGAAATAAAGTGTCCCTACAGTTTTAGAGATAAGTCCCCCAAGGAGGCTGCTTGTGCAACTGTGGGGTGTGAAAATAAAGATGGTGTCCGGACAGTTACTGAGCGTTGTGACTACTATCCCCAGATCCAAGGTCTGATGGGGATATATGGTCTAAGAGTGTGTGATCTTGTACTTTATACAAGATCTGGAATTTTGGTGATACCTGTTCAGTTCAATGAGGACTTTTTCCATAGGATGCTTCAAAACTTGAATTATTTCTATGTGAATTATGTTATTCCAGAATTATTTAAGCATGTGTGAATTCATTGATCACTTTTCTGCTTAGTTCTTTTTTTTCTTTTTTTTTTTTCATGTTTTTATTCCCAGAATTATGTTGACAGACTTTACCTCAGTAGTACAGTACAGGTAGCTTCTTAGTATGCTAGTACAGTGTTTCTTTGATCTCACTGTCAAATAACATGCTGTTCACATATATGTAAAAAACGGTCAAAAACTAAGCATGTATATGAAGTGTTACATGTTTACAGATTTTACCTCGGTAGTACACAGTACAGTACAAATAGTTTCATTGTACACAAGTACAGTGTTTCCTTTGTCACTCACTGTAACATCATGCTTTTCCCAAATATGCAAAATGGTCAAACTAAGCATGTATATGAGTGTTACATGTTTACAGATTTTAACTCAGTGGTACAGTACAGTACAAGTGGCCTCATAGTACACAAGTACAGTGTTTTCTTGATCATATTGTCCCATATCATGCTTGCATCTTACTCATCAATGCATCATGACATTCTATGTTAGTGTTTTTGATAATAAATTGTTAGACATGTTGGTTAGAGACATGTTAAGGAGAAGCAGTTATTTCAAATGAAATACAATTACAAAATTTATTAAGGCTTTGTTATCTTTTTATTTTTTAAAACTTTACTCAAACTTCCTTGAGATCAGTTCACACTAAGAACACTAGGCCATGTTCAACAATACATGGAAGTTGTGGTGGCTGAGAGGGTTAGGCAGCTGGCAATTAGGTGCCTGAGTATTTGACGGTGTGGGTTCAAATCCCAGATGGGACTCAACCCAAACAAAAGTACTAGAACCTGTACTTTACTAAGAGAGCGTAATCCCAAATATATGTTAAATACATGGGAGACATCTCTGTCAAAAAAGCTCAAAACATTTCAATATGTTCATGACAACAGAATCATGAAAGTCATTGGTCATGAATATGGCAATATTCTAATAACAACAGTTACTTTACAAGTGGTTTGTCAAAATTGCATAACTGAGCACAAACTTGTACACTTTGATTAATAAGCTTCTTGGATTTCAGTGGAAAAATACCTTGTAAAAATTTAAAGTTCTTGAGGCGACCAATTGCCCTTTCAACATGTATTCGAGCATGGGCTATTCTCCTGGTTTTCTTAACAGCTGCTTTGCTTAACTGCTTACCATGCGCAAAAGGTGGTATGTTTAATGTACATCCTCTTAATGCTAAGAGATCCCTAATCAAAAAACCCTGTCAGCCATTATGTCATCACCATAGTTTAAGTTATCAAGGAAACCTGATTCTTTAACAATGCGCCTATCTGACACTGAACCAGACCACAGTGGAGAGATGTAAGTAAATGCACCTGTTGGGGAAATAGCAACCAGACATTTAAAGGTATTGTGATGTTTGTACTGTGACCAGGTCACTCTCTGACTAGATGGCAATGAGGGTTTCTGTACAAAAACTTCTGTACAATCTATAATGGCAATAGTCTTTTTAAAATATCTAAATGCCTTTGGGAGGTGAGCTTGAACCTGCAGTCTGATTGGCCACTTAACAACAAAACTGAGCTCCCTTGATATAAACTCAATGTATGTCCGGAAGTAACGGCTAACTGTCGAGGATGATATGCCAAACAGATCACTCAAATGGTCGACATCAAGGCCACGTCTCAGGCGCACAAGTGTTAGGAGGAAAGCTGTGAAGGTGGACAGTCCCCCTGGGGTGATGGTCATCTTTGTTTTTTGGCATTCTCCTGAAAAGTAATTATGCATCAGTTAACATGGTCAAGTGGATCTGTTCATTAATCAATATATTTCACAATGACTGGTACTAGGAAGTCAATGATAATTTGCAAGTGACCATTTAGTAAACAGATGCACTTTACAGCACTGCCTGTGAAAGGGTTAACAAATGACATATTGATCAGTGACCAAGTTACATACAGTATATATGTGTCAAGAGATAGTATATAGGTGGTTATTAATAAAAGCAATATTAAAGCAATAAACTATACATACTGTTGTTTCTTCCCCTTTCCACAGTGTTAACCTCTCAGCTTTGGACTGTAGGAATCTGTGCAGGAACAACAGAAGCTGGATGGATGTAATACCTGAAATAATTATTAATATTGGTCAAATAACTATTTTAAAACACACATTAAGGTCTATATCATGCAAAATATATTATCAATAAATAAAACATAAAATGAATGTCTTTATTATAGATCTGAAACAGATATTTTTACCTGTGTAGAATTTGCATGATTTGTCACTTCTGAGAACATCATCCATGAATAGTTTTCTCTGTAGAAGTTTAGGTTGTTTGAGCTGATCATCACTGTAGCCAGCCAGATCATCATGCAAGATGTCAGTCTGAGTAGCTGCATCAGAACAGGAAACCTGTTTTCTTGCATCTGCAAAATAAAATATTTTTGTAAAAAACAAAACTGTGTGGATGATAAATGGTCCAAAAATATACACTAAACGACATCTTATAATTTTATAATTGGAAACTTTTTCAGACAATAAGGATTGCTAAAAACCCAACCGGATTTCATTAACTAAACATTCTATTTAAAAGCTTGTCTGTAATATAATCAATGGATATACCTTCATTATCAACATTTGTATCTTGCTCTTCAGAACCCTCAGTTATTTCATTTTCCTTATCAATGTTCACATTGAGTACCTGCAAAAAAACACATTAATTAATATTTTATGAACATCATAAATTATTATAAAGAGAGTTTTTTAAAAATAATTAAAAATTTAGTCATTTATTTGTTCATTTATCTATTTCCTTTTTTTTTTTTCTTTTCATTTTATTTCATTTCATTCCCAAACTATACCTGGAGTTGTGAACGACTTTTTTTCTTCTCTGGCGACAAGCTCACACGGCCTTTGGGTGGTGGTCTTGACTTCTTCGTGTTGAAGATTCTAAGTTCCACACCTCTAGCGGTAGCTGGTATAGGGTCAGGATGTTCGCCTGTAGGACCATGTCCATCAACAAAGTGTTTGGAACATACATATGTATCTTGGGTGATCTTGTGACGGCCAAAATCATCACCGCGGGAACACGCTCTGATCCAGCGGTCACACATCTCCGGCTTTGATGTGGGCTTTGGAAATGTAATAAAAAACACATCTGCCATATGTGGTTTATGGTAGAAACGTGAGTCACTATTACAAGTGCCATAAGCGCATCGTTTTACCCCCATATTGACGATATTGCACTTTGAACTTGGCGAGGCTCACTCAAGGGCACGGTTGACAGCCGCCATTTTGTCCCAAAGCTTGACCTGTACCACGTGATCGGCAGCTAGATCACATGACTTGCGGAAATTCCACTATTTAACCCCCTGGCTGCCGAGTTTTTTTTCAGGCGCACATTTTCATACGGTTTGAAAAGTGATCGTTGTGCGAGAATTGCGCTCGCGTGGTCCTGGATCTACGTACGGCTATAAAATTACACAGAAATGTAGAATATTAAATTTCCTATCCGTTGGTATAAATATAAGTGCAACTACCTCGGCGGTTTGAGAAATAGACACTGCTAAATGTTGTCCAATTTTTTTTTATGCGTTAAAAAACAGTAATTTTATCCGCTTTTTATCGCGCACCGATAAAAGCACTGTGCTACGAATTTTTTAATGTGGCATCTTTACGGAAAGTGTTAGCGAAGAAAATACAGCTTGATATCTGAACGACATAAGTGTATATGAATTGGGTTTATGTGCTTGTGCATAACGTTATACGCTCAACATTAAAAATGACTCGCAATAAATGTCAAAAATGGATTTTCTTCTATGACGTCAAACGACGACAGAGAGGTCATACACATATAATGATAAGGGGGCATAACTCCGTTATGCGTAACACTAGGTCCATGTAACTCAGATCACTTGGAGAATTTGTTGTGGATACGGACGCTATATTTTCGTTATTTTATGTTCATGGTGAACCAAACTATCCCAATTCAAAGTTCCCCAATGTGAGCGGATGCAGTTTGGTAGTTTCACAATTTACAAGAAAAATGACAACGTATTACATGTGAAAGCACGTAATAGCGATTTGGATGGCCCTATCCGATATATAAGTTAGTTCTTAGATTCCCATATTGTCCTGTTTGTGTAGATGTATTTTGACTAATTTTGCATCGTTATTACCAGAGTACTAGCCATATCTTCAAATGTAATGAAATTGCTGAAAATAATACACCATTTTAGTTGACGTCATTGCTTGTTTTATGCATTTTGCGACGTCGGAAAAGACGACATTGGTATGCTGTTTAGTACATATCTCACCTAATTTCCTTTAATTGTGTGAAAGGTCTCGGCTTCTATGTCAGAATTTAAGACTCTTTAGACAAAACATAAAATGACTGATTTTCCATTTAAATAGTGTCCTGAATATATCAACAATTAGACAGTTTGACTGTGTATCTTTTTGTGAGAAACACGCGCACCTGTTTGGCATCAATTTAACGTAAATGAAAAATAACATTTCACAACACCCGAATATTTTGTTTAGGATAAGAATTTTCTTTGTTTATGATTATGTAGCTATTTCTCTTCATAAGTATGCAATGGAAGATGCAAAAGATAGCTTTTATATATGGAACTAGTACGTACTATATATTATTAGAATATGGATGTAAGATTTGTCCAAATTAAGACATGACATGGTTTATATATTTTTAAACAATTTTCGTATAAATATAGTTAGAGTTTGATATCCTGTCATCACAATATTTTTAAATCGAATATGAATTGATTATATTATCGAAAACAATGATAGTGAATCATAAAACGTTTCCGACAAATGCGCACCTGGCCAATCAATTTACATCATTGTTTTCTCTATAAACCGACACACAAATGTGCAAAAAAACAAGACAATTCCTTTAAATATGTGTGCATATACATTTCATACCATATATAAATCATTTTCATTAATATTATCAGTTTTAGTTATAAGGTTGAATTAAATCGCCGTTCATTAACCTGTTCATGTGAAACTGCAATATTAGTCCAAATGCATTGAATATTGTACATCATCGGAACTAACGCAATTGCAGTTATGGCTACGTTTGATCTTCTAACACTTGTGTAAAGGTTTAGAATATGGTGTATTGCACTAAATATGTCAATTTCCTATGTAAATATGATTCAAACAATCAAAAACTTTCAAAGAATAAAACACCGTAAACCCTATACGCACGTTTGATATGATATTGAACAAGGCTAAATGTGGATACTGAAGTCAGTTTCATGAAAAAAGTATCTGAACTATACGCAAAATATACACCATAATACTGACAGTGTAATCGGAAGGATTGGGCGATTGTGTTTACTCTTGTTCAACCGACCTTCACCACAAAGAAATTGTCTAATATGTAGAACAATGTTGACGTATGACATCACTACCGCTGACCGATTTCTTACAAAATGGCGGCTTTGCTGACAAGGGTACACAGGATTTTGCGAGGACCCTTCCATTGATTCAGGGATCGTTTGTCCATAAATATGAGATGTAAGTAATCAGAATGATTCTGACTATCTGTGTATTGTTATATGTTTTTATCGTTTTCACTAAAAGTAAGAGAAAAAGACAGAAATCCAGATAATTACCGTTGTCGTTCTGCGTGATTTTCCGTCAGTCATGGCGTCACGCTGCACGGAAACTTTGACAATTTCTTATGAATTATCAAATCATTGCATTGTATCTATTTATAATTTCCTATTTCTCGCTACGATACTCTTTCCATGCATATTCCAAAGGTATTGAGCCATTGCAAGCAATGAATAGACGGATGAATGTTGGAAAATTTCAGAAAATGCTACACAGTGTAAAATAGGTTTTTGTCTTTGTTTACATTTCGCACCAGCTCAGTCTTTCGAGCACAGCGTTCGTTTTAACACCAAATATGTTTCGTCTCATTTTATCTAGACAGTTGGCATTGGTGACAAAGACCACTTGCAGTTTGAGTCTAAAATGTATGGGGAGTTTATTGATGCATTTTTCGAAGCTGAATATGAAATATACGTGCTGTAATATGCGTCTCAATATCGGCCTTCGCGAAACGTGATTTTGTAAACACTATCCAATATGGCGGAAAGCGCTCTACGGCGTTCGTGTAAGTGCATTTTCGAAAACATCCCAACCGATTCTAGATTCATCGGCAACGTTTCAGAATTTTACGTAGCGATTTCATGTAAAACTGATATGAGTGATCATGAATATGTTATTTTTGAAATTCAATACTCCCAGTAATTATCCGGTTTTCACATTTCAAAACATACAGCAAATAACGCTGTGAATCGCGTTTTCGTACTGTGTCAAAAATGGCGACATTTTCGATGAAGCCTATTTTGAAAGGTCATTTTCAGCACTTGAACTTTGTCTAAAATAATAGTGGATGGTATCAAGAAACAGGAAATTTCGCGAAGAATTCGAAACTGTGAAGTGTATTTGTGTGCGTGGGATATTTTGATTTTTATTTGACTTGAAATTGAGGGTTGAAGGGGAAGGACATATATGTCCCTGTGGCATCCAGGGGGTTAAGCGACGTCACGATGCATGTCAGTTGTCATCGCCTCGTACGGCCTCCTACAGTAAACTACACCGTTGCATCCAGTTTCTTGGTTTGCTGTTGCTTCACGCAGCTAACATCACTGGTGGAAACATTACGTTTATGTTTTACGACGGTTAAAATGTGTCATTTCGACTCACAAGTTTTCAGCGACACGGTAACGTTCGTAATGTTTACATTCCCACAATGCAATTGTGGAATGTCGCTTGACTACTCAACTTCCTCTGGATGTACTGATCTAAACTTACGCTGGTAGTAGAAATGCAACGTTCATATTGCCCATATGGTTTACGTTAATGACAGATGTAATTAAAATAATTCAGAGAAGATATTTAATCCGAACGTAAACCGTCATCAAACTGTTCTCATTTGTATTTTTCTGGTAACGTTCGTCTTAACGTAGGGGGGTCAGACACATTAATAGAACAGCGCGCCAGTTAGCCCTGTGCGAGGATTCTTAATTTAGGTCACCGACACCGTCGTTTGTTTTCTGCCTTAAATTAATCGTAATTATGCTTAGAAAGTATTAAATTTGGCACCTTAGAAAAGAAATACAGTTCGCTCTACCATCATGTATAGTGAAATAAAACACACTTTCGCCCTGAACTATTATATACTGAGTCAAAAAAGAAACTTCACATTCTTTCTTCAGGGCACTATAAAAGAACAAGAGATGGTAAGATGGTTAAATTGTTATTATTTCATTGCTGAGATCTGTGTGATGTACTCGATACACTGACAGTGCCATAATCAGTTCCATTAGGCTACACCGCCGTTCCAAAACATTGGTATACAGAATGTCAAGTCACAAGAATAAAAATGCGAAATTTCTCAGTTCAATATCGTGTATGGCCGCCCCGCGCATTCACCACTGCCAAACACCGTCTCCTCATCGACTGCCTGATGCTTGTGAACACGTGGTTGGGGATTCTGCGCCATTGCTCTTGCAAGGCAGCGCCAAGTTCCTGCAAATTCTGAGGTTGGTTCCGAAGACCACGAAGCCTTCTCCCAAGTGCATCCCAAACGTGCTCTATTGGATTAAGGTCAGGGGACCTCGATGGCCAGTCCATGACGTTGATCCCAGCGTTTTGAAGGCAATTTCGTGTCAACATCGCGGTATGCGGCCGAGCATTATCATGCTGGAACTGTAGACCTGGGCCATGAGCCGCCATGAAAGGAACGAGTTCAGGGGTTAGCACCTGGTCGCGGTGAGCAGCAGCTGTGAGGTTTCCACCAGAAACCAGAAGTCGAGAACGGTTGTTCCCACAGAAAGCACCCCACACCATGCAACTTCCGCCCCCGAATCTGTCGACTTCCTGTACACAACATTGGGCATACCATTCACGACGTCGTCTCCAGACTCTATGCCTGCCGTCCGCGAATCTGAGGGTAAATCTGGATTCATCGCTAAAGACGACTCGATTCCAGTCTCTCTGGGTCCATCGGAGGTGACGTTGGGCCCACAGCAGACGTTGACGTTGATGAAACGGCGTCAATATTGGCCCACGATATGGACGTCGAGAATGGAGATTGGCAGCTCGCAACCGATTTCGAATGGTCTGTGAGGACAGTCGACGTCTAAACATCTCAGCCCTGGTTCGTGTAACCGGCAGAAATCTGTCACGTAGGTGACGTAGGACGATTTGACGGTTTTCTGCTCGTGACGTCACACGTGGACGACCCGACCTTGGGCGATCAGAAGTGGTGCCAGTTTGTTGTAGACGACCTCGCAAGTCATACACAGTACGATGGCTGCATCCCATTGCTCTTGTGACGTCAATAACTGATCTTCCCGCTTGCAACATGCAAACGGCACGTTCACGTTGCACATTTGACAAACGTGGCATTTCAAGTACCGTTAGAACTATGGTTTAAAGGTGTTTTTTCAATTCTTGAGGCCAATGCAAACACGTGCATATGAAGAAAACTTCGATGCGAAGATCACGTGATCGACTGCAAGTGCAAAACGTGATTTGGCACTAACGTCATTTGCACGACGAATGGATGGGTTTGAGTGGGTTTTGCTAACGTTTTTCTAGAGTCGAAAGATAGGGATCCCATTTCGGATACATAGATGTATCATCAGAGAAAAATGATTCATTATTTTTCAAATTACATTTTGTGAAGTTTCTTTTTTGACTCAGTATAGTTAAAGTACGAGGACTGTTATGGTTTTAATTGAATGTACAGGTTATCTTATCGTAAAAAAAATATCAATCAATCAATTATTTTGGATTCTCTCACTAAAGAGATAATGTATAAATCATTTCCATTTATATTATCAGTTGTACGTACAAGGTTTGAATTAAATCGCTGTCTATTAACTTGTTCATATGAAACTGCAATATTAGTCCCAATGTATTGAATATTGCACACTATAGAAACTAAAGTACATGTTGCAGTTATGGCTACGCTTGGTTTACTCCCATTTGTGAGAACTCCCAGTTGTGAGACTCCCAATTATGAGACAGTGGAGTCGGTAATTAACAACGAAAACACACCATACTCCCCTGTCTGATAGAATAGATTCACCCTAGCTAATTACTGATTTGCTATGTAACTTTATTACCCACGTGGTCAACGTATGGGTAGTTGCATACTAATCTCGTACGTCACACGAGTGTCGTATCGCGTTGACCTGTGTCGTAACGACTTGACCTGAGATTCGAACGATTTGATTGGATAACCGATGACCTCTCAATTAGGTCACATTCTGACGTAACTATTTTTTCATTCTTAAAAAATACGTGAATTCATTCATTCTACAACTTAAATGCATTGTGGGATTGTAAACATTGCGAACCCCTGGCTGCCGAGTTTTTTTTCAGGCGCACATTTTCATACGCTTTGAAAAGTGAACGTTGTGCGAGAATTGGGCTCGCGTGGTCCTGGATCTACGTACGGTTATAAAATTACACAGAAAAGTAGAATATTAAATTTCCTATCCGTTGGTATAAATATAAGTGCAACTACCTCGGCGGTTTGAAAAATAGACCTTGCTAAACATTGTCCAAATTTTTGTTATGCTTTAAAAAACAGTAAATTTCTCCGCTTTTTATCGCGCACCCATAAAAGCACTGTGCTACAATTTTTTTATTTTGGCATCTTTATGGAAAGTGTGAGCGAAGAACATACAGCCTGATATCTGAACGACATAAGTGCATATGAATTGGATTTATGTGCTTATGCATAACATTATACGCTCAACATTAAAAATGACTCGCAATAAATGTCAAAAATGGATTTTCTTCTACGACGTCAAACGACGACAGAGAGGTCATACACGTATAATGATAAGGGGGCATAACTCCGTTATTCTTAACACGAGGTCAATGTAACTCTAATCACATGGAGAGTATTTGTTGTGGATACGGACGCTATATTTTCGTTATTTTTTGTTTACGGTGAACCAAACTATTCCAATTCAAAGTTCCCCAATGTGAGCGGATACGCTTTAGTAGTTTCACAATTTATAAGAAAAGATGACAACGTACTACATTTGAAAGCACGTAATAGCGATTTGGATGGCCCTATCCAATATATAAGTTAGTTCTTAGATTCCCATATTCTCCTGTTTGTGTAGATGTCTTTTGACTAATTTTGCATCGTTATTACCAGAATACTAGCCATATTTTCAAATGTATTGAAATTGCTGAAAATAATACAACATTTTAGTTGACGTCATTGCTTGTTTTATGCATTTTGCGACGTCGGAAAGTGACGACATTGGTATTCTGATGAGTATATATCACACTTAATTTCCATTAATTGTGTGAAAGGTCTCGGCTTCTTTTTCAGAATTAACACTCTTTAGACAAAACATAAAATGACTGTTTTTTTCCATTTCAATAGTGTCCTGAATATATCAACAATTAGACAGTTTGAATGTGTATCTTATCATGAGCAACACGCGAACCTGTTTGGCATCAATTTAACGTAAATGAAAAATAACATTTCACAACACCTGAATATTTTGTTTAGGATAGGAATTTACTTTATTTATGATTATGCAGCTATTTCTCTTCATACGTATGCAATGGAAGATGCAAAAAAAAGATAGCTTTTTATATATGGAACTAGTACGTACTATATATTAGAATATGGATGTAAGATTTGTCCAAATTAAGACATGACATGCTTTATACATTTTTAAACAATTTTCGTATAAATATAGTTAGAGTTTGATATCCTGTCATCACAATATTTTTAAATCGAATATGAATTGATTATATTATCGAAAACAATGATAGTGAATCATAAAACGTTTCCGACAAACGCGCACCTGGCCAATCAATTTACATAATTGTTTTCTCTATAAAACGACACAAAAAATGTGCAATGAACAAGACATTTCCTTTAAATGTGTGTGCATATACATTTCATAACATACATAAATCATTTTCATTAAATATTATCAGTTTTACTTGTAAAGTTTAATCAAATCGCCATTCATTAACCTGTTCATGTGAAACTGCGATATTAGTTCAAATGCATTGAATATTGTACATCATAGGAACTAAAGTAATATTGCAGTTATGGCTACGTTTGATCTTCTAACACTTGTGTAAAGGTTTAGAATATGGTGTACTGCACTAAATGTGTCAATTTCTTATGTAAATATTATTCAAACAATCAAAACCTTTCAAAGAATAAAACACCGTAAACCCTATATGCAAGTATGATATGATATTTGACAAGGCTAAATGTAGATACTGAGGTCAGTTTCATGAAAAAGTATCTGAACTATCCGCAAAATATACATTATAATACTGACAGTGTAATCGGAAGGATTGGGCGATTGTGTTTACTCTTGTTCAACCGACCTTCACCTCAAAGAAATTGCCTAATATGTACAACAATGTTGACGTATGACATCACTACCGATGACCTATTTCTTACAAAATGGCGGCTTTGCTGACAAGGATAGATAGGATTTTGCGAGGACTCTTCCATTGATTCAGGGATCGTTTGTACATAAATATGAGATGTAAGTAATCAGAATGATTCTGACTAACTGTGTATTGTTATATGTTTCTATCGTTTTCACTGTAAGTAAGAGAAGAAGCCAGAAATGCTGATATATTACAGTTGTCGTTCTGCGTGATTTTGCGCCAGTCATGGCGTCACGCTGCACGGAAACTTTGACAATTTCTTATGAATTATCAAATCATTGCATTGTATCTATTTATAATTTCCTATTTCTTACTACGATACTCTTTCCATGCATATTCAAAGGTATTGAGCTATTGCAAGCTATGAATAGACGGATGAATGTTGGAAAATTTCAGAAAATGCTACGCAGTGTAAAATCGGAATTTGTCTTTGTTTACGTTTCGAACCAGCGCAGTCTTTCGAGCACAGCGTTCGTTTTCACACCCAATATGTTTCGTCTCATTTTATCTAGACAGTTGGTATTGGTGACACAGACCAGTTGCAATTTGATTCTAAAATGTATGGGGAATTCAGTGATGCATTTTTCGAAGCTGAATATGAAATATACGTGATGTAATAGGCGTCTCAATACCGGCCTTCGCGAAACGTGATTTTGTAAACACTATCCAATATGGCGGAAAGCGCTCTACGGCGTTCGTGTAAGTGCATTTTCGAAAACATCCCAACCGATTCTAGATTCATCGGCAACGTTTCAGAATTATAATTAGCGATTTCATGTAAAACTGATATCAGTGATCATGAATAGGTTAGTTTTGAAATTCAGTACTCCCAGGAATTATCCGATTTTCACATTTCAAAACATACAGCAAATAACGCTGTGAATCGCGATTTCATACTGTGTCAAAAATGTCGCCATTTTCGATGAAGCCTATTTTGAAAGGTCATTTTCAGCACTTGAGCTTTGTCTAAAATAAATAGTGGATGGTATCAAGAAACAGGAAATTTGATTTTTAGAATTCGAAACTGTGAAGTGTATTTGTGTGGCGTGGGATATTTTGATGTTTTTATTCGACTTCAAATTGAGGGTTGAAGGGGAAGGACATATATGTCCCTGTGGCATCCAGGGGTTCGTGGGTAATAAATATAATACCACACTCGGTCTCATTACATACGAATTATACGAAACTCGGTCAGATACCATAGGAAGGACACTCGTTTCGTATAATTCGTATGTAATGAGACCTCGTGTAGTATTCTCTATGTATCTTGTGGAGGTAACTTAATGAAACTTTATAAGATAAATTGATTAACATACTCAGGTAAATGTCTTTAATAATTAAACACTTTGTGTAGGTAACTTCGTGATCAAAGAGAAATTAATTTACCTACTCAGATTTACTCTGTCTCCGAAACTACAAGCTATAGTTTAAGAAATAACTCTGAAATTTACAGTCGAAATGCCCTTTATGCCAAACCCTTTCTACCCAGCACAATAAATTTATGGAATGCCCAACCAAATTCCAAAGAGTCATGTAGTCTCAAAGAATTTTAAAACCTAATTACAAAAACCAAAACCAAGATTTATATTGATCTTAATTATGGCTCTTGTTCTTCTCAAATCGTTCATTGCCGCCTCAGGCTCGGATCTAGCGACCAAAACGCCGATAGTATAACAGACATTAAATAAACAGTGCATGTTGCTCTTGTGGATGTCAACTACCCGTTATAACCTGGATAATTTTTTGAACGGAAACAAAGAATTTACTCCTTGTGTAAACCAGAAAATAGTTGAATCCGTCCACGATTATATCATCACAACCTACCAATTTTCACAGGGAAATACTGAAATTAACTCAACAACCTTCTCGTGATTGATTTATATTCCTACAATAGCTTGTTAGACAAACACAACTGTAAGTCTCTAATTATGACTACATGGAGAATAGTTGTATTTGATGTAATCTGTATATATTTATATGTACTTAAAAATATATTTATGCAATAGTTAATATCGATGACGTCACATCCTCCATTTCATTTTATATTTTATGTTGCATGGGAGCGGTGTTAACATAAGCAGTAATACTTCACCAATCCCAATTCATTTTCATAAATAATAATAAAATGTTTAAACCAAAATGAATTTCAAACATCATAACAGTCAATAAAAATGTGTTATCATAATTACATATTCTCCTGAATAAATAAAATATTCAATGAACTATTTCTTCTGTGTAAATATAATCTTTGATAATCTATTTCATTAATCAACTCATCAATGAACTATGCCTCCTGTGGGTGCTGGGCTGGGCTGATCCCACTTTCATTGTAGGGATGTGGAGACACCACCTATGTGCACTGAACCATTAATTAATGTGTCTCACAACTGGGAGTTCTCACAAATGGGAGGATACCCTACGCTTGATCTACTAACACTTGTGTAAAGGTTTAAAATATGGTGTGATACTCTAAATGTGTCAATTTCTATTGTAACTTTTATTCAAACAATCAAAAGCTTTCAAAGAATAAAAACGTATACCCTATACCCTGTATGATATGATATTGAACAAGGCTAAATGTACAGTAGCTGGCCATAAGTGAGTCATCAATAGTGAAATTCCCATAGACTTGCATGTTAATTAACTCTTGCAAGAATAATTTTCATAAATTTAGTTTCTGTCGAATTGCTCTCAATACTTATTTACCTGCTGGGAAGTTTTCTCAGCAACATACAACAAATTTCCATTCAATTTTCCGATGATTATTAATAAAACTGCAACTATTTAAACAACATATATTAGACATACCAGTCAGGTTTAACATGGCTGTCTGGGATAGAGTAAAAGTTTTATGTACCTATGGTGCTTGATCAGGTGTCATTCGATAATTCATCAACGGAAAGATGAAAGGAAATTATGTACACGTAGCTGAAGATGATTTGCAAGATGTTTGCAAAATATCAAAACAAAATGAATTCTACCAAATTTATGAAAATTATTCTTGCAACAGTTAATTAACATGTAAGTCTATGGAAATTTCACTAATGATGACTCACTTATGGCCAGCTACTGTAGGTACTGAAATTGGTTTCATAAAAAAAAAATCTGAACGATACGCAAAATATACATCATAGTACTAAAAGTGTAATGAGAAGGATAGGGCGATTGTGTTTACACTTTTTCAACCGACCTTCACCTCAAAGAAATTGTCTAATACGTACAACAATGTTGACGTGTGACATCACAACCGATGACTGATTCCTTACAAAATGGCGGCTTCGCTGACAAGGGTACACTGGATTTTTCGAGGACTCTTCCCTTGATTCAGGGATCGTTTGTACATAAATATGAGTAAGTAATCAGAAACAGTGGCCTAGTGGCTGCAAGAGTTGTATGCTCCCCAGGGAGTTGAGATTGATAATAATGTGCCGCTGAGATTGACATCCAATGATGGAGTGCTTTGAGCATGCATGTGGGATGGACTGTAGCGCTGTATAAATACCAATATAAATAAATAAAATAGTACAATAGTTTACTAACAGTTTATTTAATCTATACACACAAAAAGTAGACAACAATATGAAATAACTAACATCAGTGCAATACCGCAACAGGTTCCGCCCAGTCTGTTATCAGCTGATGTTGAAACAGCTAGCCACAAGTGGTGCTGGTTTTTGTCACCTTGTTGATAATTGCTTTGCTACCCAATCACGTGACATTGAATCTCACACAGTTTACCCACATATCTTTCCATGAATTCATGACATTATATTGCAAACTTTGGAAAGTTTCAACAAGAAACACGAAATATTTATTGGTGTCTTTTGTTCTATGGCGATCCATTTTACAATGCTTCTGTGGCAAAGTAGAATAATTTTCTCTTCATATTCTCTCCTTATTCAGCACTTTTTGGTTGTGTCGAACCGTGGATAACTTGGAGTATTCATGAATGTCCTTTCACCTTCGATGCAACAGTGTGCATTATTTAGATAATAAAACTGGCCTACTATTTTATCTTTAAAAAACTGACAGATCCATTACATTCCTATAGATAACATCATCAACAACAAAACTGCTTTCCCTTGATGGTTAATTAGTAATTATAATGGATGGCTGGTTGTTGTTTAACACCGCACACTGCAATATTTCAGCTATATGGCGGCGGTCTGTAAATAAGTCTGGACCAGACAATCCAGTGATCAAGAGCATGAGCATCGATCTACGCAATTGGGATACGACGTAGTACCGGTAAATATAAATCGGCCCAGTCCTGACACAAACACAAACAAAGCGTCACCTCAAACAAAGGAAGACACTGCTAATTTATCACGGTGTCATGTCACCAGGGCTAAAAACATGATCTGTGGCTGAAAGAGGCTGGTGATATATATCATGACTGAATAGAGATATAATACCCACATCATCGAGGACGATAATTTGGATGGAGCATGTGATGCTCATGATAATGTGCCTTTTCCATCCAAAATAATTTTCAGGATGTGATGTAAGAATGTTCAAGATCTTGCTTTGCTTATCATCGTAGATTTTCCACAGCCAAAATATAGATCTTGATCTTTTCAATCTCAGCTTTCAACTTCTGACTCTGAAAATAAACAATAATACATCTGTTTATTACAGCATGCCTTTTAAAAGATAAAACAGCTGTATTGTTGAACTGATAACCCCCAAAATTCTGTGGAATTGCGATCTTTTTGTAAACTGGAAGTGATTGAATCCTGTAGAATCTGATCAACTATCCCCTGTCCTCACCTTCTCCACCAGTTTGTGTGTCACCAGCTTGTCATCTGTCTGACTCATCCCCAGGTTTACTCGCTCCAAATCACTCTCAAGTTTACGCTGTCTGTTTTTCAGCTTGGGCAGGTGCTCTTGTGGATTGATGACGTCCTGGACAAACAGAACACATGCATCAGTTTTCACATGTCTTGGTTCATCGATTTGCGTCTGGGACAATTCCAAAATTCCTCCAAATTATAAGAGGTGTGAGATCTGCCTTTGATGGATGAAAATACTAACAGAGACAAAACTACAAACACGTAAACAAGAGAATTAATTCATAGCTGATCAATTGTATTTATACTACTGAAAAGAAATTCCCACTGGGAGTCAGGCATAAGGTAGTGAGGGCATATTTGGACCCAACATCCCTGCTGAGAAACAGGATGGGCTACTGGGGAGCCATATTCACCATTATGAGACAAGAAAGGTGATTGGGGTTTCAGATTGACTTGGAATCAAATGCACATTAGAATAGATTTGTAACAGTTAGAGCTCTTAGATATCTTTGAGCTGGATTGGGGGTCAAACTTTGGGATCAGGATCTGGGATCAAGGTCCATTATCTGAGGCTAGAGTTAACATCAGTCTAAAAATCATTTTGCGTAACAGTTCTTGAGGAGATCAGCTTCAGATCAGTTTCCTTTTTGTAAGTCACCTTCAACACTACAGCCAGACAGCATGTGTCTGACACCTGTATTTGCAGACATCCATCTGGCACTCCCTGTCTGTCAGACACCAGACTGAAGTCACTAGCTCTGGACAGCGTCTGAAGGCTGAGTCTGAAGTCAGACAACTGGTGTCTCTCGGTGGCGTCTGTACACACCAGGACGTCTGCAGCAAACCATGAAGCCATTAGCAGTAAAGATGGACATGCAGAAGATTTCTAATTATTCATGAGTGTTCATTTCTAATTTGCCATCAGTGTCAAGGATTCTAAATTCTGGGTACAGCATTCAGAATTCCCATTTGATATCTGTATCTCAATCACTCTAGCCTTCGTCCCACATTAGGGGCGGTGGGGTAGCCTAGTGGTTCAAGTGTTCGTTCGTCACGCCGAAGTCCTGGGTTTGATTCCCCACATGGCTACAATGTGTGAAGCCCATTTCTGGTGTCCCCTGCCGTATTATTGCTGGAATATTGCTAAAAGCGACATATACTCACTCCTCCCACATTAACCTGAGATTTCATGATAGAACTGAAATACTGTTCAAAGCAACACATACTCGCCCTTGATTACAAAGAGAAACACAGACAGGCAGATATGAATGGAAGTAATTACAGCCGTATACCATATTATTTTTCTCACTGTGTACCATGACAAGTTCAACCAATCACAGATTACTGTCCATTGTTATTGTAATTGAATAAAAAAATCTTAATCCCGATCGTGAAGCGAAGACATTGGAAATGTTACATTCGTCCACAAGTGATTTGGTGAGGGTAAAATGCAAATCAATTTCAAGGGTTATCTCCCTTGACAATTATTTCTTTTAGGATTATGAAATAACAGACATGGTGAAGACTATTGAGAACCTACTTGGAGCTCTGGTCTTGGTCAGATTCAGCTCTTTCCTGACAGACAGAGAGTGGTAGGCGATGTCCCTCATGGTGGCCATGGTGCTGTCCAGATCAGCACTGCTCCATTGGTACTGAAATATCAAACAGTTGTCAAAATATGTTCTCAGACCTTTTGTGTTGTTGTTAACACAAGCAATATTCCATTGTACAATTGGGGCTGATCATAGTAATGTCTGGATTACATAATCCAGTGATTGATATTATGAACACTGATCCACATCATAAAGTGAGTGAGTGAGTTTAAGTTTATGCCGCTTTTAGCAATATTCCATCATCATCATGGCGGGGCACACCAGAAATGGGCTTCACAGGCTTGTGCCTGTGTGGGGAATCAAACCCAGGTCTTTGGCGAGACGAGCGAACGCCTTAACCACTAGGCTCCCCCACCACCCCCACATAATAAAGGTTTGATGACACACAACAAACCAAACCACTGAGCTGGACCACCTAATCCATTAAGTAACATCTTACAACCAGACAGGGGCAATGGGGTAGCCTAGTGGTTAAAGCGTTCGCTTCGTCACGCGCCGAAGACCCGGTTTGAATCCCCACATGGGCACAATGTGTGAAGTCCATTTCAAGAATCCACACAGACTTGAGTAGCATCCTACAAAATTCACAACAGTGCTCTGTTTTGCGTAAGATGACAGTACAGGACTAATAAAAGCATTTAGAACTTGCACTGGTGCAACCTGAAACTGCTAAGTGCAGCCTCGTATGTATATCAACTTGACCCAGTGCATGTTAATATTTTGTGTTCAAAGAACACAGACTTCAGCTGGAAAACATAATGATGAGGAACTGACTTGGAACAGTGACTCTGATTATTGTAGGAACAGTGACTGAAGGACTTACTGTTCATGAAAGTTTAGGAAGTAAGATAACAACAGATTTCTTTGTCGTAACACGGTTCTAAACCGTATTTACCAAAACTCAAGCATTATATCAGATTTTATATTAAGCAGCAAGTGCAACCTGTTTTTTGTTTGGTGCTACAATGTGACTGCTTCAGGTTGCACTGGGTGCAAGTAGGCTTCATTTCCTTAAATTGACCCCTGCGGTATGATATCGAGAAAGTATTATTGAGAGAATTAACAGCATGGTCAAAACAAGATCCCAGTCAAAACACAGAGGTAAAAATAAGGTCACAACATATAATTTCTGGAATATATTTGTCTTGAGTCTTTGATTTTTACAACAAACTAATGTCTTACCAAATTTCATTACATTCCAACAAGAAAAGGGTGGGTTAAGGCAATAAATAGAATTTTAAATTTGACAAAATACATTGATTTTTCTCAGCAACCTTACATTGCCCCATGCTCTCAACAGGTAATGAAGCCTGTCCAAAAGGTGGGAAGTATTGTATCTCAAATTCAACAGAACTACAGACTATATTTCAAGTGTACAAGTATGATCACATAATTTGTTGGCATTTTAGAAGTCGATGAGTAAGAAGAAAGTACGATACTTTATGGATGACAACTTCTATATTATATTATGATGTGACATTAAGGTATAGGTTCTTACACTGTTGTCACACAGTCTTGCTTAATATCCCGAAAGGAATCTATACTGGAATGTATAGGGAGTTGCCATGCAACAAGAGGATGTGTTATGCTTATATTAGTATTCATGCTTACATCTTCGGGTTGGGGATACTGCGCCACACAAACACTGACAGGCCAGTTGTCTCCCCTTGCCGGCAGACGCTGGAACAACTCTTCAGACAGGAAAGGCATGAAAGGACTGATTGCACGAAGATATGTCTCTACACAGTGGTACAGCACTTGTCTAACATTGTCCTGCTCAGACTGGGCCCCAGACCGGAACACTGGCTTCACACACTCCTGGCAAAGACATTTAAGGGTGAAAATATACATGTTAAGCTGCAAGACTAGTTAGATGGGCTGTATTCTGTTTTAAACAGTAGTTTGGTAATATGACGGCAGGTCTGCTTAAAAAAGGGAGGAAAGCCCTTAGTCATGCAGATACATCGCTGATGATGTCACAATGGTCTGCAAAGCATTGTGATGCTTCATCTCAAGCTAACAGGCTGGATCAAACTACATCACTGACTACAAGTAAATGTTGATGAAATAATGACTGGAATCAGAACTGTGCATAGAACTTCAGAACTGTCTTCATGCAGGGACAGAATTATCAGTTTATACTTACCAAATATACATCGCTAAATTCATTCAACCAGAACTGGTGAAGTGCCCTGGTCACATGATGCAGGTCATAAGTGGCAAAGTTTACATCACATGACTTGATCATGTGACTTAGTCGACTGAGTATCCACAGGTCAGTAGCAGAATAGGTTCCCTTGAACTGAAACACCAATACATGAGTGAGTGAGTGATATTTAGCTATATCACCATATTACCTGTAATAAAAGCTACAAACACCTTTAAATTCCACAAACAAGGGCTAATAAATGCCATACACAATAAGTTAATTTGTTTTCAGGGATCACCTGATACCA
Organism: Haliotis rubra; assembly: GCF_003918875.1. NCBI lineage: Eukaryota > Metazoa > Mollusca > Gastropoda > Lepetellida > Haliotidae > Haliotis > Haliotis rubra. The sequence goes on from NW_025766465.1 coordinate 25,282, forward strand.
AATACTTCAACCTGAACTGTCTAAAAATTTGATATAGAGCAGGGCCCTTAACAGGGCCCTTGAAGGATGCCAGTTACTTCATCTATGAATGAGTGAGTTGAGTTTTAATGTTGCTGTTACACCATATATGATGGCAAGACAATTAGACAATTTTTATTTGTTCTATTTGTGCATACTGGTACTAGTGAGTGAGTGAATTTAGTTTTATGCCACACTCAGTAATATTCCAGCTATATGGCGGCGGTCTGTAAATAATTGAATCTGGACCAGACAATCCAGGGATCAACAGCATGAGCATCGATCTACGCAATTGGGAACCGATGACATGTGTCAACCAAGTCAGCGGGCCTGACCACCCGATCCCGTTAGTCGCCTCTTACGACAAGCAAGGGTTACTGAAGATCAGTTCTAACCCGGATCTTCATGGGTGCATACTTGTACTAAAACATTCAGACGGGGAAAATATCATGTAACTCATCCCAACCTTGCAACACTAAGAAATATGATATACACGGTACCTCCAAGCCAGCCCCTGGATGAAAGCCCTCATCCAAGTTGGTCTGCACAAAACGGAACGCCTGCCATACTTTGTTACAGAAATGTCGGTAGTTTCGGGCATGAGTGATGTCCATGTTGATTTCACCAGCTGTACAGTACAGGAAAATATAGGAATAAATGAATGTTGTTTTATGCTTGGATGCTTGAACAGCATTTAGTTAACAACAACACGGTAACACAACAACATACAGATTTACAACTTCTTTATTATTTACAACACAACATTTCTGGGCTACTTCTTGCCCCTTCATCAGGTGAATGACAATATGATTTACAGTGCACAGGAGATGGGATTAAAGATTTAGACTGCAATAAACAGCAATATTATATTCTGTAAATCAATATATGGACTTGGCATTTTCAAACTTTTCTGAATAAAGAAGTACAAAACAGCAGTAACTGGCCAAACAACAATATCTATGCCAGTATCAGTTTTCTTATGCTAAAGCACAACACACAGATTTGCTTTTATTATACAGCATGGCTAGCATTCTCCATTTGGAGTGAGTGGAGTGAGTTAAGTTTTATGCCTCACCAATAATATCCCAGCTATATGGCAACAGTCTGTAAATAATCAAATTTGGACCAGACAATCCAGTGATCAACATCATAAGCATAGATCTACGCGAATTGGGATACGATGACATGTGTCAGCCAAGTCAGTGAGCCTGACCACCTGATCCCATTAGTTGCCTCGACAAGCATGGGTTACTGAAGATCAATTCTAACCGGGTCTTCAAGGGTTCTGCATGTTTATTTTATCCCAGTTGGTGAAGTGTGTGTCTGCACACTCAGCAACATTCAATCTGTGGATGGTGGGCTGCATGTAGCGGAATCTGACAGGACAATCCAGTGACTGAATGTCTGAGCACTGATCCATGGGATACTATCGAAACTAAATCACAATCAACAAAATAACCTCACCTGACCATTCAATCAGTCAGTCAAAACTGATTGTATATGAAAATATCTTTGAGTTTGGACCAGGCAAACCAGACGTTGACAACATGAATATCGGGACACACAACCAACCAATTCAAAGAGCCCTGACCACACCATCCAATTAATGAAGTAAAGGGTTGATATTCTGCTAGCCCTCTGGTGAATGGCTAAAAGAGTGAGTGGAGTATGGTTTTACGCCACTTTTAGCAATAATATTCCAGCAATATCACAGCAGAACACCAGAAATGGGCTTCACACACTGTACCCATGTGGGGAATCGAACCCGGTCTTTGGCTGGATTGGCGAATGCTTTAACCACTCTGCTACCCCACCTCCCTGAATAGCTAAAAGAAGTAGTAGAGGCTAGTTGTTGAAAACAGTGCAGACAAAGTCTGTTATACTAGGACTGTTGCATTTCTTTTTTAATTCATCTTCTTCAATTTTAAATTTATCACCAAAATTTGTTATAAAATTTATCACCATAATGCTTTTTGTGTGAGTTTTTCAGATAGGTGAGGTGAGGTGAGGTGAGGTGAAGTGAGGTGAAATGGGGTTTAACGTTGTGTTTAGAACATTTGCTCATATGACGACATGCATGCATGTGTATGTGTATGTGTGGCTGCTTGTACTAGCCCAGACTGAAGCTGGTTTTATAGTGCTAGCCCACTGAATAACCATGCCGCAGTGAAGCATGACTACCCCACTCAGACACATTATACTGACTCCGAGCTGATCAGTCCCTATTCTACCCATTAATGCTGGAGCCAGGCAGGGGGACCAACAAGTACCATATTTTTAACGCTTTTTTGGTATGACGCGGTCGAGGGGATCAAACCCAGCGACCTTCCGCTCTCTGGGCGGATGCTCTAACCACTACACCACAGAGGCGGTCTTTTCAGATAGGATACCCTATACCCTTAGAATCTAACTCTTCATGTGATAAAGTCAGTGGTCCTGGGGTAAACCAATTCTCTTCATCCCATAAGAAGTGTATAGTTAATATCATTTGGTAGAATATCAAGCAGTTCTTACAACACTGGTGAACACAAATAGCATTCTTTCCCTGAGTGTGGAAATGTGGAATGTACTTACATTTGAAGTCATATGAGCACAATGTGAACGGAGAGCATCGGCCCCACACTGGGGGATGCCCTGAGGGAAATCCTTCTGCTGACCTTCAGATGCCCTCTTGACCTCTGAGGGGTCAAGGTTACTTTTCTTCAACTGTTCGTGTAGATCCTGCACAATTTTAAATTATTTTCTATTTACTAGACTATAATAGTTGAGGATAGTTTTCATATTATATTAGTACATGTATACATCTTTTATATGGCATGGTCATTAACAGAACAAGCCTTCCACTCTTGTCCAGACAGGGGCGTTGGGGTAGCCTAGTGGTTAAAGCGTCCACTCCTCACGCCCGAAGACCAAGGTTCGACTGCCCACATGGGTACAATGTGGGAAGCCATTTCTGGTGAAATTGCTGGAATATTGCTAAAAAGTGGCGTAAAACTAAACTCATTCTGTCCAGACACCATATCCACTTAGCCATGTGGTAGTCTCTTTTAGTTGAACCACCAAGCACAGGTATAGTGCTGACATATCATAAAGGTGATAATCAGGACAATTATGTGATTTAATAAAATCAGCAGATCCTGGTGCAGCTAATGGGCACAACTCTGCACGGTCAGCTTGATGGTGTTAGATTAGCATTAGATGTCTATTCTTAGATAAACTTAGACTTTAGTTTGTTGTTTCACTACACACTCAGCAATATTTATTTTATCATGGCAACCTGTGAATATTTCAGCATTAGAGCGAACCAGTGAGATATTATACTGGCAGCAACCAACCAAACTGAAGCATAAGTTCCTAGGACCAATTCTCATCCATCATCCCTATGGATGCACATTCCTGATGTCTTCATACAACATGACTGATGACATACCTGTAACGTGGTTCCATGTATAACGTCCATCGGGTCTATCACATTGCCAAGGGACTTGCTCATCTTTTCGACCGTGGGAGTCTCGCCAGAGGATTCCATGAAGGAGAACCTTTAACAGATAGATTTACAATGCTGTTGTTCTGTGCAATGTCACTGATTAGATGAGGTTAAATGTCACTGTCAACAGGATATTCAGTCCTAAATATGAAGTGATGTTGAAGAAGTAAGTATATACTCCGAAACCTTGTGTTTCCTCATAATAAAGAAGGTGACATCCATAAAATTTGCTTTTCTGAGATGGGACCGTGAAGATCTCTGGGTTAGAATTGATCTTCAGTAACCCTTTGCTTGTCGTGAAGAGGCTTACTAACGGTATTGGGTGGTCAGGCTCACTGGACTTGGTTGACACATCTTTGTATCTCAATTGCGTAGATTGATGCTCCTGCTGTTGATCACTGGATTGTCTGGTCCAGACACGACTCATTAATAGACGCTGCCATATAGCTGGAATATTGTGGCTTAAAACTAAACTCACTCACTCACTCACTCCTGTGGTGTTGCCACTTAGTGCGCTCCCATTTAAGTCTGTTATGTTCAACACAAAACAACAACACGCGGTTCACAGCTCCCAAGACTTTACTTGTCTGCCCATTCAGGCTGCTCATGCGCAGATACATTTCCGCTCTCTTTAATAGCCGGAGAATATAACGTAAACCGGACCATACTGGACAATAAGCACAAACACTACATCCCTCCTTTTTTCAAGAAATGAATGATTACTATCATAACACTTAGATAATAAACTGAAGGATTAACATCTTCAGATGTTAATAATGCCAAATTAAATTTACAACCTCCATTATTTCAATACCACTTGGCTTCAACATGTTTAGAAATCATAAAACCAATCTTGGATGGAAATCTACTCTTAAACCTATACTTCAAGTCTTATCCAGAAATTACTGTACCCAATATATGATAAAGCAATACTGTAACAAAAAAATTCCACAATTTCTGTAGGTCTACATAAAATAAGCATACCTTCTGGATATAAATTAAATTTAAATATATTCCCAAGTTTACATTTCACTTCCATTTGTCTGAATTGTTCCCTTTGAATTGTCACTTATGAGTTTACATAACCCAGCACAAAGTCTCCAAATCTTTTCGAGGCTCTCTTATTCTTGTAGGTCTCCCGAAGTTACTTCCTGCTTTTGCTGCACCCGTGTACTGTCAATGTCTGTTACTTTAGAAACACCTGTATCTCAGTACCTCTGCTGTCTCAGACAACACACGATGTTGACTAGAAACATGACTGTTAGTGTTCTTCACATCACCATCTGGTTTTGACACATACTTTTTAACATGAGTAACATGTCGTCTATACATGCCACCTGTACTAGATTCCAGATCAACTGCATTCCCATACCTGTTTACTACTGTACAAGGTTGAGGATGGAAATTACTGCTTAACTTGTTCTCACGATGTTGTCTAACGAAGCACTTTATCCCCTGTCTGTATTGGAGTATGTTGAGCACATCGCTTTCAGATCAGCATAATCCTTCCCTTTCATCTTTTGTACAGAGTCAAGTCTCTGACATCGTCATCAAATCCAAAGGCAACCAATTCTGGCAATTTTGTCCTAATTTTTCTACCAAAAGCATCTCAGCTGGTGCTTTCCAGTAGATGAATGCGGCGACTTCTGTACATCATGAGGAAATGTTGCAATTCCTGCTTCCAATTTTTCTCTCCCACCTGAGAAACCTCAATATCTTCAGCAGTGACTTGTTCTGTCTCTCGACCTCTCCATTTGCCTGGGGCCAATAAGGTGTGGATGTGTTGTGGATTATTCCTTCTTGTTTCATAAAGTCCTCAAAACTATCACTGATGACCTGTGGACCATTGTAAGAAAAGCCTTTTTCAAACAGCCAATGATGGCATCCGCTGAAATTTTCTTCAGAATGTAGAGTTAAAAATCTACTGTAGTAGTCCACTACCACTAGAATGTTATCTCCCGAGGGCAACGGTCCGAGGAGATCAGCTGCCAAATGTTGCCAACGGTAGTGATGGTAAAGTTGTTCAAAACAATGGTGGGTGAGGATTTGGACTTGATACAACTTGACATCCATGACATGACTTGCAGTGTGCTCTTCCAGCTTGTGCATCAATACCTGGCCACCATACTTTGGTTCTCAGTCTCTGTTTCATTTTCACCACCCCTGGGTGACCTTCATGAGCCAAACACAACACCTTGACCCTGAGGCACATAGGAATAACTAATCTAGTTCCCTCAAGAACAACCTTTCCAATCGCTGAGAGTTCATGTCTCACAGGAACATATTTCACATTTGTCATCATATGCCATCTGCCTGATAATAAGCCCTCCCCTGATTACTTTCAGTTCACTGTCCGATTCCAGAGGCATTTTCAACATCATTAGTTGTCATGGCTGCTGGCGCTGATTCAGATGCTATGAATTGAACATACCGCCGGCTTCACTTGAATTCCTTTGTCATCGCGAGTTTGTTGATTTGACCTCAGTAGTCTAGAAAGACAGTCAGCAATATTGTTCTCTCCTTTAATGTACTTAACACTGTAATCATAGGCTTTGCATCCGCGAACAACACCCAGCGCTTCAATTCTAGGACATGGCCTTGAACGGATAGCATGTATGAACTGCAGTGGTTTGTGATTTGTTAGAATTTCAAAATGGGCTCCATACAGGTAAGCATGGAATTGTTCACATGCCCATACCAAGGCTAAAGCCTCTTTCCTCAGTTTGTGAGTAGCGTTTTCTACATCAGTCAAACTTTTGCTTGCATAGCATATCACACGATGAACACCATCTTGCCGCTGCACAAGAACCGCACTCTAGCCCGACCGGACTAGCATCTGTGATTACCTGGTAGGTGCCTCCTTGTCAAAGTATGCAAGTACACTTGTGCTGGTCAACCGTTTCTTGAGTGTATCAAATGCTGTTTTCTGTCTACTTCCCATACAAAAACATTATTCTTTCTGCGTCAGTTTCGCAGTGGTTCGAATAGTAGCCATGTTTTCAATGAATCTCCCATTGAAATTCACGAGACCAAGAAAACTCCTGACTCTTGGCTGTAGTAGGTGCTCTTGCTTCTTTAACAGCTGCAACCGCGGGTTTTCAGCAGGACTTAATCCTGTTTCGACAAAACATGTCCAAGAAATTGTAAGTTCTCCTTCCTGAACTGACACTTATCCGATTCAATGTAAGTCCCTTTGTCTCTGAGAACTTGCAGAACATGAGCCATCCTTTTATCATGTTCTTCAACACTTGAGAAGCGTGAACAATGATATCGGCTCCATGATGTTGCGTGACTTCTCTTCACATCTCTGTAGAATTTGTTGTAATATTTTCTGATAGAGCTCCGTGCACATGAAATTCCAAACATAAGTCTCTTTGTAACGGTACAATCCCCTGAGTGTGTACAGAAAGTTCTGATGTGACGCGAGACTCTGGCGCTAGCTCAATCTGGTGATATGCCCACTTGATATCCAATTTTACTGAAGACAGTACTCTTACTTAGATCATGAAGGACATCATCTATTGTTGGCATAGGATGTAAGCACTCTCATAACTGCTTGATTAGCCACTCTCATGTCCACACACCCGTGATATCTTTCCCGGCTTTGAACAATCACTATGGGTGAAACCCATTTGCTTGGTTCATCAACTTTTTCTCTATAATGTCCAGTTTCTCAAGTTCCTCTAATTTCTGGCTCTATCTTTCTCTCAAGTGATGGGGTACACTTCTTAGATTCTGTATTTTCGGTAGCACTGAGCCATCTATAGGAATGTTCAACTGGTAATCTTTCAATTTGCCAAAACCTTCAAAACACTCTGGAAATGCTTTCACAAAGTCTATACTTGTATGTAGTGAGTTAACACTGTGTCCTAGTTTCAAAACTCCTAGTTTCTGTGATGTCTTTCTACCAAGAAGAGAAGGACCATCCCTCTTAATGACAATGAATTCCACCTCTTCAGTGTCATCTCACCAGCTTTAATATCTGCCTTAAAAGTTCCTGCAACTGGTAGTGCTGTATCCACCCCATATGGAAATACTGGCTTTGTTTCCTTTTTGGAGTCACAAATTATGTCCCTTTGCTTTCATGTCTCTCCATGTTGACAATCCTACTATGTTACATGATGAACCTGAGTCTATGAGCATTGGGTATGCTCACATTCCCTACCTCTACCTGAATTCTACCATCATGTGCTTCCTCCTCATTAACAACAAATGCATAATTAGGTGTCATCTACACAAGACTCTTCATCCTTATCCTGTCAGTAAACTTGTTTTAACTGTATCATACTTATTACGGCTTACCTCTTCCTAGGGTTTCCTTCCCAAACCTTTGTCTTACAAACTTTTTCAAAATTTCCTTCAGCTCTGCACCTACGACACGTCTTCCCCCACGGTGGCTGGACACCTCACTATCCTTGACTTATGACCTGTCCTCCCACAGTGATAACATGTCACTTCAGTTTTTCCCTTTCCTTGGGTATGTTCCTGGTTCACAGACCTTTTAGAAGTTCCAACAACATTTACTTCATGACCATCAGTGAATGATTTCACCTGTAGATCCGAATCCTCAAACACCTGTGCCATCTCTATCAACTGGTCCAAAGTCAATCCACTTTTCTCCAACAACAACTTCTCCTCAAAGTTTGAAATACACTCTTTCTATCACTTGGTCCCTAATTCTTTTTCATCCACTTGACCAATGTCACCAAATTCACAATTCTCCGTTTGCTGTCTCAAGCGTGTTACAAACTGTACCACAGTCTCACCACCTGACTGCCTGCATGACATGGACCAAACACGCGTGTCTCCTCGTAGGGCACATTCATTCTGGGTAAAAGTAGCCATTTAATGTAGTTACCGCTCTGTCGTAGGCATTATTATCAGCTGAACCACCGAGGTTGAAGAGTAAAGAAGATATCTTGAACTGGCATACCAGCGGTATGAAGCAACAAAGCTTTTGTTGTTCAATGTTCTTAATTCCACGCCATAATCTCGCGTACAGCTCAGGCAGCGCTTATCTTCAGCCAGCGTGGTCCCAGACTTGAAGTCTCACCACAGTCGAGAACTGTGAAGGTGTCCAATGTCACCAAATTTAACCCGTCGTCATGATAGCTAGAACTAGAACTATCCTGCAAATTAAGCCATTCATGTGGTGTTGCCGCCACTTAGTGCGCCCCATTTAAGTCCGTTATGTTCATACACAAAACAACAACACGCGGTTCATGCAGCTCCCCGACTTTTACTTGTCTGCCCATTCCAGGCTGCTCATGCGCTAGAGATACATTTCCGTTCTCTTTAAAAGGCGGAGAATATAACATAAACCCGGACCATACCGGACAATAAGCATAAACACTACAACTAACATACAGTCATGCTGTTTGTTGCTCTTTACATTGTTCTGTGTATCACTGACGAGTAGTCATGCTTTTGTTGCTCTTTACATTGTTCTGTGTATCACTGACAGCCAGTCATGCACTTTGTTGCTCTTTACATTTGTTCTGTGTATGTATCACTGACAGACAGTCATGCTGTTTGTTGCTCTTTACATTGTTCTGTGTATCACTGACAGACTACCCATGCTGTTTGTTGCTCTTCCGCATTGTTCTGTGTATCACTGACAGCCAGTCATGCTGTTTGTTGGACTCTTTACATTGTTCTGTGTATCACTGACAGCCAGTCATGCTGTTTGTTGCTCTTTACATTGTTCTGTGTATCACTGACAGACAGTCATGCTGTTTGTTGCTCTCTTTACATTGTTCTGTGTATCACTAACAGACAGTCATGCTGTTTGTTGCTCTTTACATTGTTCTGTGTATCACTGACGAGACAGCCATACTTTTGTTGCTCTTTACAGTTGTTCTATTGTATCACTAACATACAGTCATGCTGTTTGTTGCTCTTTGCATTGTTCTGTGTATCGCTGACAGACGGTCATGCTGTTTGTTGCTCTTGGCATTGTTCTGTGTATCACTACCATTCGCCAGTCGTATCTCTTTGTTGCTCTTTTGTGAATAATTTCGTACGCCAATGACAGGCAGATCCGTGAAGATCAGGGTAGAACAGGGTCTTCCAAGCAACCCATGTGCTTGCCAGTAAAAGGCTACGTACTTATGCTTTGTCGTAAAGTGACTAATTAACGGGATCGAATTGGTCAGCCTCGGCTGGACTTTGGTTGGGATTAGAGCATGTCACCGTTCCCAATACCGTTTGATCGGAGCGTCATTCCGTTGATCACTGGATTGTCTCGTCCAGACTGGAGTTATTTACAGACCCCGCCCGCCATATAGTCTGGGATATTGCTGCTGAGCGGCATAAACTTAAACTCAATTCAATCCACTCACTCACTGACAGACAGTCAACGCTTGTTTGTTGCTCTTTACGCTTGTTCTGTGTGGTCACCGACGAAGACAGTCATGCTGTTTGTTGCTCGTTCTTTACATTCTGTGTATCACCGGATACAGTCAGTCATGCTGCGTTTTGCATTGCTCTGTGTACCGACAGACAGACCCATGAAGACTATGTTGAATGCTCTTCAGCACCCCCGTGTTTAAGGTACGTACTATGCTTGTCGAACAGGCAGTCATACTGCTCTTTACATTGCTCTGCCCATTACGTCAGTGTTCAACAAGTGGTCTATTTGCATACTGTTTAGTTAGCTCTCCAGATTGTTATTTCGTGTATCAATAACGGCATACATTGCCATGCTGTTTATTTGAATCTTAACATTGTTGTTCTGTGTATCACCGACAGACAGTCATAGGTTTTTGCGTGCTCTTTACATTGCACCTAGTGTATCACTGACAGACAGTCATGCGAGTTTGTTGCTCTTTTACATTCTGTGTATCACTGACAGACAGTCATGCTGTTTGTTGCTCTTACATTGTTCTGTGTATCACTGACGACAGTCATACTTTTTATTGTTCTTTACATTGTTGTTCAGTGTATCACCCGAGCCCAGTCATGCTGTTTGTTGTTCTTTACATTGTTCTGTGTATCAACTGACAGACCAGTCATGCTCGTTTGTTGCTCTTTACATTGTTTCAGTGTATCAACTGACAGACAGTCATGCTGTTTGTTGCTCTTTACATTGTTCTGTGTATCACTGACTGCCAGACAGTCATGCTGTTTGTTGCTCTGCAATACATTGTTCTGAATATTACCTTACATATCAGCATCACGGGACAGCCATACTGTTTTGTTGCTCTTTACATTGTTCTGTGTGTGTAATCCCAAACAGAGACAGCCACACTTTGTTGCTTCTCATACATTTGTTCTGTGTATCGCTGACAGACAGTCGTGCTGTTTGTTTGCTCTTTACATTGTTCTGGTATCACTAACATACAGCCTGTTACTTTTTGTCTTGCTCTTTTGCATGGTTGTTCTGTTGCTCTTACGGCTGTGACAGACAGACCCGCGGAAGATCCGGTAGAATAGGTCTTCAGCAACCCGTATTGCTTTGCCATAAAGGCGACTACTTATGTTTGTCGAAAAGGCTAATTAACGGATCGGGTGGTCAGCTCATCGTGACTTGGTTGACACATGTCGCCGGTTCCCACTGCGCAGATCGATGCTCAGCGCTGTTGATCACTGGATTGTCTGGTCCAGACTTCGATTATTTACAGACCGCCATATAGCTGATATATTGCTGAGTGCGGCATAAAACTAAACTCACTCACCACTCACTCACTCACCTCACTGACAGGACAGTCTCCGCGCGCTGTCGATTGCTCTTTACGTTGTTCTGTGTATCACTTTGACAGACAGTCATGCTGTTTGTTTGCTCTCTACATTCTGTGTATCACTGACAGACAGTCATGTGCTGTTTGTTGTTCCTTTACATTGTTCTGTATCACCGACAGACAGTCATACTTTTGTTGCTCTTTACATTGTTCTGTGTGCATCACCGACAGATAGTCATACTCGCCTATGTTACATTGCTCTGCCATATGTGTCTCACTGGTCTGTTGCATACCGTTTAGTTAGCTCTTACATTGTTCTACCAACGTATCAATAACAGACACCCATGCTGTTTGTTGCTCTTAACATTGTTCTGTGTGTATCACTTTGACAGACAGTCATACTTTTTGGTGCTCTTTATTTGTTCTGTGTATCACTGACAGACAGTCATGCTGTTTGTTGCTCTTTACATCCTTGTAGCCATCACTGGACAGACAGTCATGCTGTTTGTTGCTCTTTACATTTTTCTGTGTATCACCGATGAGACAGTCATGCTTGTTTTGTTGCTCTTTTTACATTGTTCTGTGTATCAACATAGAATGCCAGTCAATACTTTTGCTATTACTCTTTACAGTATTGTTCTTTACATCAGGTTCCAATCACCGACAGACAGTCATGCTGTTTGTTGCGTTCTTTACATTGTTCTGTGTATCATTGTTCCTGACAGACAGTCGTGCTGTTTGTTTTGCTCTTTACATTGTTCTTGTGCATCACTGACAGACAGTCACGCTGTTTGTTGCTTTTTACATTGTTCTGTGTATCACTGACAGACAGTCATGCCACATGAAGTGTTGCTCTTTAGATGTCCTAGTGTATCACCGACAGACAGTCATACTTAGTGTTGCTCTTTTACATTGTTCTGTGTATCACCTAACATACAGTCAGTTACACCTGTTTGTTGCTCATACAGTTTGTTCAGAGTGTATCACTGAGTGTACGACAGTCATATACCGTTTGTTACTTTTACATTGCTCCTTTGTGTATCAATAACAGACAGTCATGCTATGTTTGTTGCTCTTACATTGTTCTGTGTATCACTTACCAGACAGTCATACCTGTTTGTTGCTCTTTACATTGTTCAGTGTATCACTGACAGACAGTCATACCGTTTTGTTGCTCTTTTACATTGTTCTGTGTATCACCGACAGATGCAGTCATGCTGTTTGTTGCTCTTCACATTGTTCTGTGTATCACTGACAGACAGTCATGCGTATTTGTTGCTCTTTACATTGCTCTGCCCATTGTGTCTCACTGGTCTGTTGCATACTGTTTAGTTCAAATTGATAGTGACATTACTTAACATTGAGGGAAGCTGAATATGTTATTGACACAATTGTAATATGATGATTTCTTTTCTCGCCAGGATCAGTATTTGTTTTACTACACGGCCTGTATGGAAGCCTTGCTGAGCTTTAGACCAATCAGCAACATGGACACATGAGACAGGGTTCCAAGTCATTCCTCTCCCAGCTTATCTGTTGGCTAGGATATCAGCTGCATCCCAGTCTGATTTGGACTACTTGTTACCTTGTACTTGTTTTGAGATTGAATATGCATTATAATCATATTAAAATGGATTGAGGTTTGCTTCAAAGAAGTGGCACTGTGCTTCTGTGTATCACTGACATCTTGTATATCATGCCACGTAACTCTTCATTGGGAGGAAATCAAATACATACACCATCAATATTGTCTTATACCTGGAGGTATCAATATTGTGTTATAACCAGTGAGGTATCAATATTGTATAAAGTTATACCAGGAGGTATCAATATGACACTGTTCTGTATTGTTTACAAGTTAAGACAAATAATGCATAACAGTGTTTCCAGCAAAGAGATACACTATATCAACATTATACAATGTTGTGTTCTATAAAGAGATACTTGTTACAGAATATATATCTAGTATTTATTGTTTTATATCACACTATCAGTTTTACACAAAATTTGGGCAAGCCGATGTATGAACAAACTTTGTCTAATTCTCTCTGACATGTCATCATTAAGTCTATATTTTTGTCAGTCCAGATCTTATATTTTAGAAAGTCCGTATTTGCCTATATTTTGCTGTGATTGTGGACTATAATAAAATTCATAGAATTTAATGACTTATGATGTTCAGTTTTATTACTTGCGATTTGTTAATAATTTAGAAATGATGTTGTTGCATAATATTTTATGAAACTCTTCTTTTCTTTGTCTACAGAATATATGTTGATCCACTTGATAAGTGCAAACAAAGATTGTTCACTGGATGTATGTTTTATTTTATTTAAACATACTCTTATTCGATGAGGGAAAAGGATTAAAAGGGCACAAGTTATCCCTACTTAATGACGCCCTCTCCCATGTTTGGCATCCCTATATCATGTAAAGG
>NW_025766466.1:0-38839 GCF_003918875.1 Haliotis rubra
TCACCATATTGTCTGCTGTATAGATGTTTCAAGATATCTAAGTTGTTATATTTTTGTTTTCAGGACTTTCAAGTCCGCAACCCAAGTCGTACCGAGAATGTAGCATCTTACCAGGGCCCAGACATGGGTGTCATCAACCCTGCATTCCTTCATCCTACAAATGAGCGGTATTCCTTCGACAAACTCTCTCACTCCTCCAAAACAGAAGAGGAGGAGGATGTTTACTGGGACAAGAACTTTGACAGTGGATGGGTGAGTGTGAAGTATGGCACTTACGACTGTCCTAGCGCTAAGAGAGCTTCGAACATCTAGGCCCAGATCATGATGCTTGTCCTGGAGGTGAGGTGAAATGGCGTTTATGTCATACTTAAGAATATTTCGCTCATATGACAATGTGCATGCATGTGTATGTGTGGCTGCTTGTACTAGCCTAGACTTAAGCTGGTTTTATAGTGCTAGCTCACTGAGATACCATGCCGCAGTTAAGCATGAATACCCCACTCAGACACATAATACTGACTCCGAGCCGACCAGTCCTTGTACCCATTAATGCGGTAGCTAGGCAGGGAACAACAAGTACCATATTTTAACGTCTTTTGGTATGGTGCGTCTGGGGATCAAACCCGCGACATTCTGCTCTCCAGAAAGACACTCTATCCACTACACCACGGAGGCGCTCTGCTTATCCTAGAAGCCACATAGGCTAAAAGTTTCGAGTTCAAGTTCACAGGGTATCCACAGGTCAGCGCATACAGAGTGAAATATCGTTGTAACCAGCATCACCTCTGTACTAGATTCATGAAGGGCAAAGTTGAAATGGGTCTTCAGCATCCACAACTGGCAAAGGAGGCAACTAACAGGATCAGCTTGTGAGCTGTGCCGACTTAGTTAATGGATTTTATTATATGAATGGTATTGATCGATACTCAAGATCTCCATCACAGGATTTTCTGGTCCAGATTTCTACATACCTCCATGCCGGGCCATCATTTGTCCTTAAGCACTTCTCAGTGATCTGTCATCTCCACACACAATGTTACTGAATAAGCCCAACAATGTTGAGAGTTTTTAATACTTGATGGTGGTGGTATTTTATTTTCATATTAAAAATATTTTTCGAACCGAAACAAGAGAAGCACGTTGCCAACCTTTGAACGCTTCGCTCGCATACTGAAAGACTGGTAATTTTTCTTTGTTGCGCAACCCTATTTGCACTACAGTTTGCCTGTGTTCCAACTGATTGTACTTATACAGTGGTATCTTCAAAGGGCAAGTAATAAATATGTGTTTTCTATATTGCAGTATGACGAGGATGCAGAAAGTCTGAATGGACCTGCGTACAGCTACACCCGGGAACAGACAGTGTTTACAGACACACATCTATGATGAACCACACCTACAGCAGCATCAACCATTAGCGCCACCACATCGGTGGTCGGGGAACCAAGGAATAGTTGGGAAACATTGGTGCATAAGTCACATGTACAACAATCTACCCATTGTCATCATATTGTAAATGGCTTAGCCAAGCCATCCAAGATTTTATGAATTGAAACATCAACATGATAAATATGCCATTTTCAAATAATACATGATTAGTCAACAATATGTAATACCAATATAACACTGGGAATAATATGGACTTATAAGCAGAGGGTATTTTCTATTTTGAACAGGTGTGGCGAAATATGTTCGAACAAAATTTAAGGTTAACACAAGGGACCATATTTTTCATTTGACTGATCTCTACTTACATATTCTGATTGTTTGACACTGCCCATAGTGCCACTTATGTCTGTATTATATTCATGACAATAGATATGATTAAGACTTCTAGGCAAGGGCTGCAGCTTGGAACAATTTGTGTACATGTATTATTTTTTGTAAAAACTATGATCCTAGCTAAAATATGGATGACAGTACTATCTGTGAATAGTCATTGCTGATCTGGTGAAGAAGGCAGAGGTACATCAGTCACACAATATCAATGATTCCTTGTGGGTAGATACCTGATACCTGATACCTGATACCTGATACCTGATACCTGATAGCTGATGATGATGATGATAGAAATGACAGATAGGGTGATGGACGGAATGCCCTTGTTTGGAACTGGTCATTTGGTACAGGGGAGATTGGTTGGTTGAGGTCATGAAACAAATGACAGCAACAGGTGTTAAGCACCTAGTATCCACTGTAGAGATGCTCAGTGGCGATGTGACAACATTGGGGAAGGAATAGTTCATATAGGTTTTACAGAAAGGCAGCAGTGAACAGATGGTGAACAGAATTGTTCCTGATTTCCTTTGGAAGAGAGTTTCACAGTTGAGGGCTGGCAAAGAAGGCATGGTCAGACAGTTGGTTTGGAGATCTGTGTTGGGTGAGGAGAGAGTCCGAGGAGGATTGATGACAACTTTCATGGAGCGTGGGGGGGATAAAAATTAAATAAATGTAAAGTTTAACTCTACACAAAGACTCATATTTTATTATGGAGAAATGGAGGGTGTTTAAAAAAATAGTTACCTAAAATAGGTCTCAATGGTCATAACTATAAATATGATACAGTCCTGAGACCAATCCACCTTCCTCCACCACTGTAATGAATGACCAGTCCTCACGCTCATCAGTTCCATCCATCTTTGATATAACTTATTTTTTACAAGGGCATGTGCAATAAAGTATTTTGTATCGCATGTATTGTCAATATCTGTACTTATGTGATAACTGGTGTATCGACTGTGTAGCCAGTGAAGTCAAACAAGAGGTTGGTATTCTTTTGTAAATAGTGGTCAATAAGTCATGTACAGTGTCTCAAAGTCATGTGGCAGTACACATTTTCTCTATCCATCTTAGACTGCAGCATTATTGCATCTAGGAATACCCACTTTCTGTCTGTCAGTACTAATAAAGAATGAACACAGTTCATATTTGTTTTAAATGTTTTTCTGTACATATAACATATAATTCTCTGTGATTCACAACATGAGGAAACCATTGTTCTCCAACACAAACTATGATGATAGCTTCTGCACATCCTTCAGAAGGAATCCGTTACAAATGTGATGGGCAGTATCACAGTGCACAGCATCAGAAAGGGGCGACTTCCATCTGCGTGATTCCTGTAAAGGATACTTATGTGAAATATACCAAGTTATCTGATAACCATACACTTCAGGATACCCTAACCCTTTTAACCCTAACCAGACACCTTTGCAGATACCAAGCCATGTAAGATGCAGGTATCTCAGATACTAGTAATTGATATACATCCTCTTTTGGTGCCATGTCAGTGATAACCAGTCACTACTTGTTTAATATTATTCTGAGAGCAGATGTCTCTGTTTCTTGTTTTAACTTCAGTTTCATGTCATATGAAAAAACAATCACAACTAATTATTTTTGATTTTGTATTATTTATTTCATATCACAGCAGTAAAATTATGTCCGTGTTTGTACTTACAGAGAATAGTACCTGTCAACTTTGTACAATATTTTGCAATAAAATAAGTTTCAGTACTTCATCCATTGTTGTATTTGTGACAGTGAAATGGCACTGATATGTTAGAGAATGAATTACCGAGTTGTATTTAACACAGCTTTTAACAATATTCAGCTAATATTCCCAGAAATGGGCTTCATGAATTGTACCCATATTGGGAATTGAACCTGGGTTTTCAGTATGACAAGAACCACTTAAACCACAAGGCTACAGCTTGTTCAGCTTGACCTGATCAAGTGAATACTAATGCATTGCGTGACCGTGTCAAAACTGTTTGGGTCTATTATTGTGAAGGGGTGCACCTTATGTCAGTTGATTGTCAATATGTCCAAACAGCCGAGACAAGGGCAACATTAATAACATTATCTACTCCCCTATTTAATGAAGTTAACTCGACCTGCCGTTTGTGCCAATCGACCTCCCGGGTCATGCATATGTAGAGCAGCTCAGGTCAAGCTGAACAAGCTATACTTCACACCCAACTGGTGAAAGAGGCAGAGTGAATGTTTAACTCAGTAGTCTAAAGATATTCCAGAATTAAACGTCAACCTGTAAATGGTTAAGTCTGGGCCATGCAGTTAAGTCCATCATAGATTGAGCAAGAACCTATACAATAATTCACACAATCAGACAAGTAAGTCACCAACAAGTAACATGGCAAATGGGGTGGATTCCATCCCAATATCCTCACAGGTTTAGTGGTAGTACACAGCACTGTGGAAAGAGCTGGTTAGACTTGGTCCCAAACACTTATCTGCAAATATATCGAACAAAGCACACAGACCCATCTCGGCTTAATGAAACCCATCTACAGGATCAACCATTGTTGGTGTGTGTGACATCACAATGACCTATTGTTCAAGACTTTGCACAAAGCATCCACCAATCTTGGTGAGGAGGTGAGGTGAAATTGGGTTTATGTCGTGCTTGAGAATATTTCGCCTCATATGACGATGTGCATGCATGTGTATGTGTATGTGCGGCTGCTTGTACTAGCCCAGACTTAAGCTGGTTTTATAGTGCTAGCCCACTGAGATACCATGCCTCAGTGAAGCATGAATACCCCACTCAGACACATTATACTGAGTCCGAGCCGACCCGTAGTCCTTGTTGCAACGCTCCAGTAATACCCGGTAGCCAGACAGGGACCAACAGAAGTACCACATTTTAGCGTCTTTTGGTATGGCCGGTGGGGATCAAACCCAGCGACCTTCCGGCTCTCCGGCTGAGGGCGGCTAACTGGCTCACTACACCGAGGCTGTACCAATCTTGGTTATCCCCTTGGACAAGTTGGGTTTAACATCACATCACATTATTGTCCTTACATAGCACAAAGCACCTCTCCGATTATACTGATATTGATTTAGGGTAGATTTGTTGAGCTCGCCCACTGTAAAACCCTGCAGTAGATTTAGACGCATGAATCACGACACTGAGACATGGAATACTGACCGCGCGCCTTGTTTCATCCCTAAGCCCAGCACCAGCCAGGGCAAACAACATGTACTAGCTCAAATATCTTATGGTACAATGTTGTATCTTGGCACATAACACAACACACTACCACCAGTCTCCCCTCAACAAGTATGTGTTCAATAACTATCAATGATAATACCAAATTTTGTTACATGGTTTTCCAAAAATAACACTTTTCGACACGTTTTGGATAGTTATGTAAAATTCCCCTGTCTGTGGTCAGAGAGGCACACGAATGTGTGACCCCCTCTCAGGTAATCACTTTTACACATAATGGGTAACCTGTACGTCTTGCGTACAGGTTACGTACTATACCATGGTTATCTCTGCATTAACATGCACAACATATTAACATTCATAATAAATGTAGTATAACCATGGTAACAGTTCTGCTAGTCTTACCATGTTTACCACAACACTGCATCTCTCACCATACTTCCACAGAACTAGTGTCAGAGGGCTGGTACAGTTATATCAAATTAACTTAAGTATTACAAGTTGCCAACACTAACAATACACCTCTGTCTCTCAGTCATCACATGACAATACTATGCTTTCTCAGCAAACAAATTAAAGCTATCCAATAATCTGCCTCTATCATGTGTAGTATTAAATAACAGCATGTTTTAGCAGAGGTGAGAGCACCTGTTGGTGATGAGTCTTTGTCTGCAAGAAGCAGAGATGATGAGGTGTTGTCATATAGACCTACAGTAGTAATACAGTTTATCTCCAATACCCATGATGAGCCCTGAGTTCCCCTTTTTGTCTGCCCATCGTGTTGAGTACTGCACGGCTGGGATTGTCTCCCTTGTCACTGGGCATGGAGGAGGCACAGTCTTCAGCAGCTGGCCAGTCTTCACAGACCAGAATCTGGTGTAGCAATCCTGTCCAGCTGAAACAAATCACTTCATTTACGTCTGTGTCAAAATGATAATCGACTCCATACAATACCTGATACCCAATAAACTCACCTCCCCATGATCTCTTATCAACAAGAGATCAACTCACCTCTATACAACACCTGCTCTCATATAAACTCACCATATACAACACCTGCTCTCTCATTAACTCCCTACAACACTTGGTCTCTCATTAACTCACCTCCATACAATACCTGCTCTCTCATCAACTCACCTCTATTACAATACCTGCTCTCTTATCAACTCACCATATACAACACCTGCTCTCTCATTAACTCACCTCCATACAACACCTGCTCTCTCATCAACTCACCTCCATACAACACCTTCTATCTCATCAACTCACCTCCATACAACACCTGCTCCCTCATTAACTCACCTCTATTACAACACCTGCTTTCTTATCAACTCACCATATACAACACATGCTCCCTCATTAACTCACCTCTATTACAATACCTGCTCTCTTATCAACTCACCATATACAACACCTGCTCTCTCATTAACTCACCTCCATACAATACCTGCTCTCTTATCAACTCACCATATACAACACATGCTCCCTCATTAACTCACCTCCATACAATACCTGCTCTCTCATCAACTCACCTCTGTTACAATACCTGCTCTCTTATCAACTCACCATATACAACACCTGCTCTCTCATTAACTCACCACCATACAACACCTGCTCTCTCATCAACTCACCTCCATACAACACCTGCTATCTCATCAACAAACCTCCATACAACACCTGCTATCTCATCAACTCACCTCTATTACAACACCTGCTTTCTTATCAACTCACCATATACAACACCTGCTCTCTCATTAACTCACCTCCATACAACACCTGCTCTCTCATCAACTCACCTCCATACAACACCTTCTATCTCATCAACTCACCTCCATACAACACCTGCTCCCTCATTAACTCACCTCTATTACAACACCTGCTTTCTTATCAACTCACCATATACAACACATGCTCCCTCATTAACTCACCTCTATTACAATACCTGCTCTCTTATCAACTCACCATATACAACACCTGCTCTCTCATTAACTCACCTCCATACAATACCTGCTCTCTTATCAACTCACCATATACAACACATGCTCCCTCATTAACTCACCTCCATACAATACCTGCTCTCTCATCAACTCACCTCTGTTACAATACCTGCTCTCTTATCAACTCACCATATACAACACCTGCTCTCTCATTAACTCACCACCATACAACACCTGCTCTCTCATCAACTCACCTCCATACAACACCTGCTATCTCATCAACAAACCTCCATACAACACCTGCTATCTCATCAACTCACCTCTATTACAACACCTGCTTTCTTATCAACTCACCATATACAACACCTGCTCCCTCATTAACTCACCTCCATACAACACCTGCTATCTCATCAACTCACCTCCATACAACACCTGCTATCTTATCAACTCACCATATACAACACCTGCCTCCTCATTAACTCACCTCCATACAACACCTGCTCCCTCATCAACTCACCTCCATACAACACCTGTCCTCTCATCAACTCACCTCCATACAACACCTGCTCTGTCTCATCCAGGTGTAGTGGTATCCGACTGTAACGGTTGAAGAGTCCGGAATACTCAATCACAGCCTGCTGCATGCGTACATCCCACATCTTCACCTACATTGAAGAACAGCTCTTCTGTTTAACAACCATCAATAATACCCATGAGAAAAAGAGGAAATTTTCTAAAAGCACACTTCATCAGTATTTTGCAAACAGAATACTAACCCTCCCTGAAATGTCACTTGAGAACAATTCATTCTCCGAACTGCTAATCCTGAGAGAGGAAATGCTTGTTTTGTGTCCGAGGTAGGAGTTTGGTTGAGTTGGGAGGTTGCGAAGATCATGGCACAAGATGGCCCCATTTCTCCCACCACTGTACAGGATTTGTCCTGACTGTAACATAGTAGAAGGTAATACAGTTATCATAAAACACTGGCTTCCACAGGAAATATCACTTGGTTGGGATCAAGCAATATCTCCCAAGCGATGCTGCTATGGTGGAATAGCATCACAATGCTTTGGCGACAAAACTGTTATCTTCTTTGAGAGGCATTTTATAAGTTGCATAGATGAAGGAAAACCAAGTTCTATGGATAGTCAACTTCTTTATTGCAACGAAACGACGCACTCATTGCAATAAAGAAGTTGACTATCCATAGAACTCGGTTTTCCTTCAATAACATTATCATCAGATATTATGATGTCACAATCAAATGCCATTAATAACATCGTCAGTTGCTATGATGTCACAATCAAAGAACATTAATAATATCGTGAGTTAAATGTCACAATCAAATGACATTAATAATATCTTCAGTTACCATGATGTCACAAACAGAAGACATTACTAACATCAGTTAACATGATGCCACAACCAAATGACATTAATCATCACTGTTACTGAAGCTGGTTAGATGTACTTTTCACAGTAATGACACTGCACATCACCAATTACAAATTGAGAAAGTTGGAAGAATTATTTTGGACATGTTGGATGATATCTAGAATGTTACCACGCTTACCATTTGGACTTTTTATCAACATATATCAAAAGACATTTGGGTGAGCTTCTATATTTGTATACAATGCTTAAGATGTTAAGACACAAAACATACGTGAAATTTGATTTCAAAGTAAACTATGACAATGTTCGTTAATAATTGCTGATGGTAGGGACACTGGGTATATTCTTCTTCTATCACAATATTTATTCACAAATTCAACACAAATCCCTCCTCAACATGATCATTTGCGTTACTCACATTGGGTGAGAATATCTGGGCAAAGGGATCACTTGAACATGGAAACTCCCACATCCTCCTCGTCTCCACGTCCACCAACAGTGAGCACTTCTCACTGCCCACACTAAACTGTTGCCGGGGATAGTTCCACGCGCACGTCCAGGTCGCCCTGGGCCCAAGATCAAAATCAAAGTACTCCTCCTGGCGCCGAGTCCTGTCCAGGTTCCTGATAAAAGCTAAACTACATGAGTTGCCAGTATGGCATATTGTGGTGTACAACACATGGTTTCGATCGGGAGACTTGATAAATGGAGCCCAACATACGTTAGAGATTTTATTCCAAGACTGAAGAACAGTAGTCCCTGTAGCACCGACATCAACCGAGAGTGTAGCACTGGTTTCCGTCCTCTGCTTCTCCTCAAGATGCAACAGTTGCAGCCTCTGCATCACCGTCTCCTTCACCGACCACAGTCCAAGGATCTTGTCCTTCTCCTTGCTAGTGTCCATCATGATCATGTGCTCCAGGGCTTCATGAACTCCATGAGGATCATCAAACACAACCCAAGACCCAGCTGGCTTCAGAGACCTAATGTCTGACACCACCATCTGATTCTCAAGCTGTGTCCGACCAATACCACCTCTTTCATTTCTACAGAGTATGTGAACTACATTGCTTGTCAGTTTTGGCAAGTTAGGATTAGAGTTAAGTCGATTTGAAGACACAAGTTCAGACAAATCTTTAAGTCTCTGTTTTTCTGCTTGATCCCTTGCAATCTTTTCCTTTGTGACAACATTCACATTGTTATTACTGGAAAGGATCTTGAAGTACTTCTTCTGATCAGGGTCGTAGTAGAAGCCTGGTATCTGTGCTCAGTGTTAAGGACAATCTGCCATTGTAATAAAGCTGGAACAATTAGCCAGGTATATCCTGAGCAGGAGTGAGTGAGTTGTGTTCTACTCCACATTGCTTTTAGCAATATTCCAACAATATCACAACTTATCAAAACTGAATAAGACAAGCCAGTTGTTTTCAGTATTCTACTATAATCAACATGGTAACTTTATTGTGATCATCAATTTAAATCAGCTCTATTCTATTTTGAAAATCTTATACAGGAGCAGTAAATAAACATGAAGTTTGAACAAATGGGTTTTTTTACTTTCTAGTCAGCTATATTCCAGTTTCATCACGACGGAGGCTGTGGGGTAGCATAATGGTTATAGTGTCTGCTTGTCACGCTGAATTCAAAGACCCAGGTTTGATTCCCTACATCAGTACAATGTGTGAAGCCCATTTCTGGTGTTCTCCGAAAGTGACAGTGCTGGAATATTGCTACCTCACTATACCAAGATGACCTGTAAACAACAGTTTGGGCAAATGGGTGATTGACAGTACATGAGACAGACAAAGCTGTTAGTGCACTATAACATGTATACGAAATAACTAGACTAGCCACATATTGTTACTGCCTTATCCTCATGTTGTCAGCTCTTCCTGAGTATGACTACCATTGAGTACCAGGGAGTCCCCATACTACTTGGGACCTTTCCTTTCCTGGAATAATCATGGCATGCATTGAAAACGTATAATGAAAAAATACTGCTTTACATCACAACAGCAATTTTACACTTTCACTGTATGCTTTTTAACAGTGGTATGTAAAGGATATGAGGAGCTTGTGAAGCCTGGCTCTTTGAAGAATATGCATCACTGGAGGTGTCTTCAACACTCTTTGTCTCCTGGCTGAGACTTACTTTTCTTCTTGTGATACCTTTGAGATGACATGGTAGACTGACTCCTTTTGTTGGACTGGTCACAGTGTCTTCCATGGGATGCAGAACTGTTGGCGACATATTGTTTTCTTTTCTTCTTCCATTTTTTAAACCCTTGGTGATCAGCATTAGCAGCTGCTTGTCTCCTTTTACCTTCTGTGTGGTGGTGACTTGTTGATGGGGAGCTGGTGTCAGGTGGAATGCGGTCTTTACCCATAGCTTACTTATCTGAAATATATTAAAATGTGCAATGCTCACTTTGACTACTTAAACTGATCAAGTCAAACATAATACTTCAATATGTTCAGTGAGCATGATAACAACATCACTCTTGACCCTAGAATAAGCACTACCTAGGCAGAGACTTCTGTAATTTCACCATAATTCATGCAGCTTATAGCAATGTTTAATCATAAAACACAAATGTATTCAAATGGTTATAATTTTGTGAAGAGGTGAAAATCATATGAAACCACACACAAGTACGTAGAACTAGAATAATTGCGAGCAGAGTGATCAGGTAATGAAAGTTGAAACCAAGACACAGCAACCTCATTGAACCTGTACGCTATATCAGGACGTAGTCTTGGCTTAAAAAGTATGCCTGTCTGCTGCCACTTCAGAGAAATAAAAAAATAGATGAATAACATGCTTACCGATACAACTAGAGTTACTTTTACTGATCCAATACAACAAACACTTTACTACATGTTTAACTCAGAACGTATATGAACTGACAACACAGAAAACGATGAAACCCATGTTCACTGAATGTATAGTGTAAAGTGGAATGTGATTTAATACGGAAACAAATGATTGTCGTTTATAAGAAAAATGTTGTTATCTTATACAAAAAAATATTTTTCATGAGATTATGGGCAGTTCATGGTTAGGTTTCTGCACATTACCTATTTTGATTAACCCGTCAAAGAATATAATATGTTATCATATTCCGTTATTTTTGCTTTACATATTTTTATAGTACTTCCGGGATAAACATGGCCCAGGTCGTCGCTATTTCACTCTCGTTCAGCGACCACAGTGGCGGACCACATTTATCGAGTGGTACACCTCCCCATATCGCGCGTGTTATTCCGTGTAACTGTTGTTTTCTATGCGCGGCGCAAAATGCACGTGCGCGGTTAGCGCGTCCCTCTCATCGAACCCATATAAATTTATTTATGCTGAACCCAGATAAATTTATGTATGCTTAATATATCCTATTTCGTGTTTCCAGTTGCATAATAGAATAAATTGTAATTGTTTCATCTGTGTGTACACTACCCTTTTCGCCCATTATCAAAAACCAAACGGTAGTAAAATGTTTCCTGGGCACCTATCAAATTGAAGTACCCGTTAACTATTTTAAAGATTTTAGTCTGTACTTTTCGGTTCAAATTGAAAATACATATTCACACTATGCCTTAAACAAAATCGAACCTTTGGCTCCACGATTCACAAATGACTATAGCAACGGTGCATTATAGAAAAGAAATACAGGTCGCAAAACATATCCCATGGGGTGAGGTCACAAGTTCATGTACCTTTTAAGTACTCTGTGACAAGAAAAAGTCCCCTGTTTCCAAACGTTTAACCCTGTTGCTCTAATACAACACAGTGAACACACTGAAAAAATAGAATGAAACTGAATTCGACGTTGTAGTGGTGTTGCCCAACCACGGCAGCCCTATATAAATATCACCATTTCTCGTTCAGCGACCGTCACTCTCGTTCAGAGACCATTTTTTTACGATTTTTTACACTAACTTGGAGACGAGATAGAAAGGTATTGTCTGCGCAATAAATGTAGATGAACATCTTAAGTATACAGAAAAAAATAGAATGAGACTGAATTCGACGTT
The DNA here is from genome assembly GCF_003918875.1 of Haliotis rubra. Classification (NCBI taxonomy): domain Eukaryota; kingdom Metazoa; phylum Mollusca; class Gastropoda; order Lepetellida; family Haliotidae; genus Haliotis; species Haliotis rubra. The sequence goes on from NW_025766466.1 coordinate 12,337, forward strand.
GTAGTGGTGTTGCAGCCGCTGCGTCCCACACTGTTCAAGCGCATCCACTCTCTGCCCAACCACGGCAGCCCTATATAAATATCACCATTTCTCGTTCAGCGACCGTCACTCTCGTTCAGAGACCATTTTTTAACGATTGTTTACACTAACTTGGAGACGAGATAGAAAGGTATTGTCTGCACAATAAATGTAGATGAACATCTTAAGGATACAGAAAAAAATAGAATGAGACTGAATTCGACGTTGTAGTGGTGTTGCAGCTGCTGCGTCCCACACTGTTCAAGCGCATCCACTCTCTGCCCAACCACGGCAGCCCTATATAAATATCACCATTTCTCGTTCAGCGACCGACACTCTCGTTCAGAGACCATTTTCTAACGATTTTTTACACTAACTTGGAGACGAGATAGAAAGGTATTGTCTGCACAATAAATGTAGATGAACATCTTAAGGATACAGATAAAAATAGAATGAGACTGAATTTGACGTTGTAGTGGTGTTGCAGCCGCTGTTTCCAACACTGTTCAAGCGCATCCACTCTCTGCCCAACCACGGCAGCCCTATATAAATATCACCATTTCTCGTTCAGCGACCGTCACTCTCGTTCAGAGACCATCTTTTAACCATTTTTTACACTAACTTGGAGACGAGATAGAAAGGTATTGTCTGCACAATACATGTAGATGAACATCTTAAGGATACAGAAAAAAATAGAATGAGACTGAATTCGACGTTGTAGTGGTGTTGCAGCCGCTGTTTCCCACACTGTTCAAGCGCATCCACTCTCTGCCCAACCACGGCAGCCCTATATAAATATCACCATTTCTCGTTCAGCGACCGTCACTCTCGTTCAGAGACCATTTTTTAATCATTTTTTACATTAACTTGGAGACGAGATAGAAAGGTATTGTCTGCACAATAAATGTAGATGAACATCTTAAGTATACAGAAAAAAATAGAATGAGACTGAATTCGACGTTGTAGTGGTGTTGCAGCCGCTGTTTCCCACACTGTTCAAGCGCATCCACTCTCTGCCCAAACACGGCAGCCCTATATAAATATCACCATTTCTCGTTCAGCGACCGTCACTCTCGTTCAGAGACCATCTTTTAACCATTTTTTACACTAACTTGGAGACGAGATAGAAAGGTATTGTCTGCACAATAAATGTAGATGAACATCTTAAGGATACAGAAAAAAATAGAATGAGACTGAATTCGACGTTGTAGTGGTGTTGCAGCCGCTGTTTCCCACACACTGTTCAAGCGCATCCACTCTCTGCCCAACCACGGCAGCCCTATATAAATATCACCATTTCTCGTTCAGCGACCGTCACTCTCGTTCAGAGACCATCTTTTAACCATTTTTTACACTAACTTGGAGACGAGATAGAAAGGTATTGTCTGCACAATAAATGTAGATGAACATCTTAAGGATACAGAAAAAAATAGAATGAGACTGAATTCGACGTTGTAGTGGTGTTGCAGCCGCTGTTTCCCACACTGTTCAAGCGCATCCACTCTCTGCCCAACCACGGCAGCCCTATATAAATATCACCATTTCTCGTTCAGCGACCGCCACTCTCGTTCAGAGACCATCTTTTAATCATTTTTTACATTAACTTGGAGACGAGATAGAAAGGTATTGTCTGCACAATAAATGTAGATGAACATCTTAAGTATACAGAAAAAAATAGAATGAGACTGAATTCGACGTTGTAGTGGTTGTTGCGGCCGCTGTTTCCCCACACTGTTCAAGCGCATCCACTCTCTGCCCAACCACGGCAGCCCTATATAAATATCACCATTTCTCGTTCAGCGACCGCCACTCTCGTTCAGAGACCATGTTTTAACCATTTTTTACACTAACTTGGAGACGAGATAGAAAGGTATTGTCTGCACAATAAATGTAGATGAACATCTTAAGTATACAGAAAAAAATAGAATGAGACTGAATTCGACGTTGTAGTGGTGTTGCAGCCGCTGCGTCCCACACTGTTCAAGCGCATCCACTCTCTGCCCAACCACGGCAGCCCTATATAAATATCACCATTTCTCGTTCAGCGACCGTCACTCTCGTTCAGAGACCATTTTTTAACCATTTTTTACACTAACTTGGAGACGAGATAGAAAGGTATTGTCTGCACAAGAAATGTAGATGAACATCTTAAGGATACAGATAAAAATAGAATGAGACTGAATTTGACGTTGTAGTGGTGTTGCAGCCGCTGTTTCCAACACTGTTCAAGCGCATCCACTCTCTGCCCAACCACGGCAGCCCTATATAAATATCACCATTTCTCGTTCAGCGACCGTCACTCTCGTTCAGAGACCATTTTTTAACCATTTTTTACACTAACTTGGAGACGAGATAGAAAGGTATTGTCTGCACAAGAAATGTAGATGAACATCTTAAGTATACAGAAAAAAATAGAATGAGACTGAATTCGACGTTGTAGTGGTGTTGCAGCCGCTGTTTCCCACACTGTTCAAGCGCATCCACTCTCTGCCCAACCACGGCAGCCCTATATAAATATCACCATTTCTCGTTCAGCGACCGTCACTCTCGTTCAGAGACCATCTTTTAACGATTTTTTACACTAACTTGGAGACGAGATTGAAAGGTATTGTCTGCACAATAAATGTAGATGAACATCTTAAGTATACAGAAAAAAATAGAATGAGACTGAATTCGACGTTGTAGTGGTGTTGCAGCCGCTGCGTCCCACACTGTTCAAGCGCATCCACTCTCTGCCCAACCACGGCAGCCCTATATAAATATCACCATTTCTCGTTCAGCGACCGTCACTCTCGTTCAGAGACCATTTTTTAACCATTTTTTACACTAACTTGGAGACGAGATAGAAAGGTATTGTCTGCACAAGAAATGTAGATGAACATCTTAAGGATACAGAAACAAATAGAATGAGACTGAATTCGACGTTGTAGTGGTGTTGCAGCCGCTGTTTCCCACACTGTTCAAGCGCATCCACGCCTCTGCCCAACCGGCAGCCTATATAAATATCACCATTTCTCGTTCAGCGACCGTCACTCTCGTTCAGAGACCATTTTTTAACGATTTTTTACATTAACTTGGAGACGAGATAGAAAGGTATTGTCTGCACAATAAATGTAGATGAACATCTTAAGTATACAGAAAAAAATAGAATGAGACTGAATTCGACGTTGTAGTGGTGTTGCAGCCGCTGTTTCCCACACTGTTCAAGCGCATCCACTCTCTGCCCAACCACGGCAGCCCTATATAAATATCACCATTTCTCGTTCAGCGACCGTCACTCTCGTTCAGAGACCATTTTTTAACCATTTTTTACACTAACTTGGAGACGAGATAGAAAGGTATTGTCTGCACAATAAATGTAGATGAACATCTTAAGGATACAGAAACAAATAGAATGAGACTGAATTCGACGTTGTAGTGGTGTTGCAGCCGCTGCGTCCCACACTGTTCAAGCGCATCCACTCTCTGCCCAAACACGGCAGCCCTATATAAATATCACCATTTCTCGTTCAGCGACCGTCACTCTCGTTCAGAGACCATCTTTTAACGATTTTTTACACTAACTTGGAGACGAGATTGAAAGGTATTGTCTGCACAAGAAATGTAGATGAACATCTTAAGTATACAGAAAAAAATAGAATGAGACTGAATTCGACGTTGTAGTGGTGTTGCAGCCGCTGCGTCCCACACTGTTCAAGCGCATCCACTCTCTGCCCAACCACGGCAGCCCTATATAAATATCACCATTTCTCGTTCAGCGACCGTCACTCTCGTTCAGAGACCATTTTTTAACCATTTTTTACACTAACTTGGAGACGAGATAGAAAGGTATTGTCTGCACAAGAAATGTAGATGAACATCTTAAGTATACAGAAAAAAATAGAATGAGACTGAATTCGACGTTGTAGTGGTGTTGCAGCCGCTGTTTCCCACACTGTTCAAGCGCATCCACTCTCTGCCCAAACACGGCAGCCCTATATAAATATCACCATTTCTCGTTCAGCGACCGTCACTCTCGTTCAGAGACCATCTTTTAACGATTTTTACACTAACTTGGAGACGAGAGTTGAAAGGTATTGTCTGCGCAATAAAATGTAGATGAACATCTTAAGTATACAGAAAAAATAGAATGAGACTGAATTCGACGTTGTAGTGGTGTTGCAGCCGCTGTTTCCCACACTGTTCAAGCGCAACCACTCTCTGCCCAACCACGGCAGCCCTATATAAATATCACCATTTCTCGTTCAGCGACCGTCACTCTCGTTCAGAGACCATTTTTTAACCATTTTTTACACTAACTTGGAGACGAGATAGAAAGGTATTGTCTGCACAATAAATGTAGATGAACATCTTAAGGATACAGAAACAAATAGAATGAGACTGAATTCGACGTTGTAGTGGTGTTGCAGCCGCTGTTTCCCACACTGTTCAAGCGCATCCACTCTCTGCCCAACCACGGCAGCCCTATATAAATATCACCATTTCTCGTTCAGCGACCGTCACTCTCGTTCAGAGACCATTTTTTAACGATTTTTTACGCTAACCTGGAGACGAGATAGAAAGGTATTGTCTGCACAAGAAATGTAGATGAACATCTTAAGTATACAGAAAAAAATAGAATGAGACTGAATTCGACGTTGTAGTGGTGTTGCAGCCGCTGCGTCCCACACTGTTCAAGCGCATCCACTCTCTGCCCAACCACGGCAGCCCTATATAAATATCACCATTTCTCGTTCAGCGACCGTCACTCTCGTTCAGAGACCATCTTTTAACCATTTTTTACACTAACTTGAAGACGAGATTGAAAGGTATTGTCTGCACAAGAAATGTAGATGAACATCTTAAGTATACAGAAAAAAATAGAATGAGACTGAATTCGACGTTGTAGTGGTGTTGCAGCCGCTGCGTCCCACACTGTTCAAGCGCATCCACTCTCTGCCAACCCGGCAGCCCTATATAAATATCACCATTTCTCGTTCAGCGACCGTCACTCTCGTTCAGAGACCATTTTTTAACCATTTTTTACACTAACTTGGAGACGAGATAGAAAGGTATTGTCTGCACAAGAAATGTAGATGAACATCTTAAGTATACAGAAAAAAATAGAATGAGACTGAATTCGACGTTGTAGTGGTGTTGCAGCCGCTGTTTCCAACACTGTTCAAGCGCATCCACTCTCTGCCCAACCACGGCAGCCCTATATAAATATCACCATTTCTCGTTCAGCGACCGTCACTCTCGTTCAGAGACCATTTTTCAACGATTTTTACACTAACTTGGAGACGAGATAGAAAGGTATTGTCTGCACAATAAATGTAGATGAACATCTTAAGTATACAGAAAAAAATAGAATGAGACTGAATTCGACGTTGTAGTGGTGTTGCAGCCGCTGTTTCCAACACTGTTCAAGCGCATCCACTCTCTGCCCAACCACGGCAGCCCTATATAAATATCACCATTTCTCGTTCAGCGACCGTCACTCTCGTTCAGAGACCATTTTTCAACGATTTTTTACACTAACTTGGAGACGAGATAGAAAGGTATTGTCTGCACAATAAATGTAGATGAACATCTTAAGTATATAGAAAAAAATAGAATGAGACTGAATTCGACGTTGTAGTGGTGTTGCAGCCGCTGTTTCCAACACTGTTCAAGCGCATCCACTCTCTGCCCAACCACGGCAGCCCTATATAAATATCACCATTTCTCGTTCAGCGACCGTCACTCTCGTTCAGAGACCATTTTTTAACCATTTTTTACACTAGTTTGGAGACGAGATAGAAAGGTATTGTCTGCACAAGAAATGTAGATGAACATCTTAAGTATACAGAAAAAAATAGAATGAGACTGAATTCGACGTTGTAGTGGTGTTGCAGCCGCTGTTTCCAACACTGTTCAAGCGCATCCACTCTCTGCCCAACCACGGCAGCCCTATATAAATATCACCATTTCTCGTTCAGCGACCGTCACTCTCGTTCAGAGACCATTTTTCAACGATTTTTTACACTTTACTTTTTACATTTTTCATGGACATCTTGTTGTAGTGGTGTTGCGGCCGCTTTTAATTATCTGGGTGTTCCATATGTGACAACATGTGATTCATTAGAATAAACATGTTCTTCCCCATTCAGGCGGAGGCGGTAGCTGGGAGTGGGAGTGAAAATGATACCCTAGCTGCTGTGACATCTGTTTATAAACTATAGGTTTTAAATGTGATATATTCATTATTGTGTTTGCTGGTCCTGAATGCTTTCGACTATACAGGAAACCCTCACTGTCACAAAAGTATCACTGATTACCGCGAGTCTGCCCTATATTTTGACCCGAAACAGGTTTTGTCTAAAAGAACCATCCTACAGGTTATGAACCAAGCCACATACACATGACGTGATAAGGAAGACATAGGATTGTGTGTATGAGTTAAAGAAAGTTTAACAAAATATATCAAATCAGAGACCATATAATTATTATATGTTTTTTTTTTTGTTGTTTTTTATAACCGTATTTTTACTTGTTTATAGGTACAGTACATGTGGTCAACGTATGACATTGATAGGTTCAATTGTGCTGATATACAAGATTACAAAAGCAATCAATGATATTTCTATAAAAAGGCTGCAAACGGCATCAGATACCATGGGTATGGGTATGGGTATGGGTATGGGTATGGGTATGGGTATGTATATGTATGTATGTATGTATGTATGTATGTATGTATGTATGTATGTATGTATGTATGTATGTATGTATGTACGTACGTATATATGTATGTATGTATATACGTACGTACGTAGGTATGTATGTATGTATGTGTCTAAGTGTGTACATATGCGTATGTATGTACATATGCGTATGTCTGTACATATGTGTATGTATGTACATATGTGTATGTATGTACATATAATTATTATATGGTTTCTGATAACTACTGTATTGTGCGTTGACCATTATTTTTGCCGAAATAAAGTATAGATAAATACATTGTATAGTAACGGTAGTGTTAACACGTAAGATTTACACAGATATAATTTCATATCTTCATATAGTTAGTTAAACAGAACAAAAAGGACATGTTAGATTGTCCTAATGTTCATGATCAATTCGCAGGGATGATGTTATGTTTATGACTGTGTCCAGTGAAAAGAAAATATTATAAGTGCGTGGTTATGTGACTTGTCAACTGATAAGATGGTATCTTTACAAATTGATGAGGGAGACCCGGAAACACGTGGCGGTTGCACGTAAATACCCTGTCAGTGTCAGAAGATGACATACCGTGCACCGTGACACTTTCCGCATAGCCCGGGTTGAAGGCCTTTCCCGGCCAATAATCATCTGGAAGCAATTAACCATTTTTTTCACTGTTTATTATCTGAATGAAATTCATTTCGTCACCCACCGGCCCTTCACGTTTTCTCACGTAATCGTGTCAATGCCTGTTTGAACTTCCAACCGTCTATCTATCTGTCCATCCATTCATCCACATATCAATCCATCCATGATGACAGATCTACTATAATGGCATATACTGAGAAGAGAAATATTCAAATGAAATCACTACAATTTCTATTTGGAATGAATACAGATAACCGCATGTAAATGTTTCAGAATTATGATGTCCAGGCTAACGAGTTAACCTCCCTTTTAGTTGATATTGGGAGCTGTACGAGCAAATACATATTGATTTAAGTTATCTTGAATACTAGGTAATATACCCAAGACATGTTAATTCAAGGTGCAAGCCATGGTAAGCGCACCTTGGTTTCCATAGTTAGAAATACCGTGCTTGATATGGTAATGTATGCAAAATGATGACCTGAAAGAGCCACTTAACTAATGAAAGTTGTGGTGACAGGTAATTTTGCTTTCGAACAGGACCGACATTCGTGAAACTTTATAACACAATGGCATTAAACTCTTGTCTTTTAATTCCTTTAGAACTATATGCTTTATGGGCATTTAGAAGATGGAAGGTAACATAACAAGGTATGGTATGGATTTACAGCTTCTTTATTATTTATAACACCACGTTTCTTGCTACTTCTTGCTACCTATCAGTGTTAATTGTGTTATATCTCACATAAACTACTACCACACGCGACATTTCCCATATCTCAGCATACAAACGGATCGGTATTATGATATTGCGAAACATAAATGAATTTACTTTGATGTAAAGCTAATGCTGTGCAGCACAGGTATAATATTTTTTATTGATTGGGGTAAATACTTCACGATTGTTTCAAACAGTTGTGCTATTCCTCCAACCCTACTGAATACGTTCATGTGTTCATCCAATGAAAAGGTGATTAAAGGCCTTTGCTGCGCACATTTGTCATAACAATAAGTTTTGTTTTTTTAAATTTTTGTTTGTTTTTATTGTTCCCAATGTGATGAGTACAAAAACATGATGAGTACAAGCATATAGAGGAATATGTGCACATAGCAGCTAGTGGGCTCAAAAGCGATATAGTACACTAAGTACATTGAATATCAATATCAGTGATATGTTTTTGTTTAATAGTCATTCAGGGTTAAATTCAGGGATGAGAGGAAACTATTTGGCTAAAAAGCTTTCAACATTATTATTTCTTCTGGACATGAATGATTCAGTGGTAAATATGTCTCTCAATATCCTTAAGTAATTATCAACTTTTGGAATTGTATTTTTCAAAGAGCAAGTGTAAGTATATCTCTTAGCAGATAAGATTGTGTGGTTCAGTAATGGGTTCTTACATAAAAAGCCAAACCAGATCAAAGATTTTGTCAAATTAAGTGTTTGGATACGTTTCGGAATCCACTGTTCAAGTTTCTTTCAGAAAGTTTTGGTTTCATCACATTCCCAATATGCATGGCATAAGGAAAGTTTCAATAGAATCATTACACAAAGAACATATTGTATTGTCCACCAGATTCATTCTAAAAAGTTCTTATTTTGTATAAACAATTCCGTGCAGAAATTAATATTGAAAATCTAACAGTTTAATATCTCTTAAAACAATAAGTTTATTACATTATCAAACAATCCTCTGCATTTCTTAACTGGTTCTACGTTTTTAATGTCCAACAAACAAGTTCCGCTAATTTCTCATTCATTCATTCTTATGAAATATATAATACAAGGAATTTATATTCAGTGTTACAGAAAAAAGGCTAAAAACAACAGTTTGTTTGTTTGACATGCTGGATACTCTAATGTGTAAAGTATCCGAAGTATGAACACACAGATCGATGGGGACGTGTGAAATATTAAAGGGTGTGTGTGTGTGTGTGTGTGTGTGTGTGTGTGTGTGTGTGTGTGTGTGTGTGTGTGTGTGTGTGTGTGTGTGTGCATTTCTTTAATGAACCACTGTTTTATGATTTTTTTCCTGTGAGGTGATACCTTTCACGGAGTTAGGTGTAGGAACATTTGGCAAATATACATTACCTCAGGTGCTGATTTAAGCATTTTTCTGGCTTCATTTATATATTCTTTTGCATTTTGTAAACATAAACTTGTTCCCCCGCGAGATTCCACTTTACTGACAACAAGAAATAGAAGTAAGTGATAAAGAGTAACGTATATTGGATGATTACGTACTGTTAATAGCAATTAATGGTTATGATCAAAGATAGAAGACTATATCTTTTACTCAATTTACATTTGTCCGTCTTTTTTAAAAGATTATTACTCAATTTAGCCAGTGGATCACCCTGCCCATTTGTTAACTACCCCAACAAAAAAAACGATGACAGTGACTGGTTCTTTTATGAATATATATATTTCGTTTCTCTCATCTCACAGCGAGTACTTTTCAGTTTATATGTAGTTTATTTCACAATTATACATTATCTAGGTCTATTGATACATACCAGTTTTACTCAAGCTATTTACAAAGCGTTGACATATAGATGTAGTTTGATCTCACCGCAATGCCACATGATCTCAAAATGAAGCAGTAAATGGCCAATGGGCTTCTGCGGCAACATATTCATGTTCGGGGCCACAGTATCTACCACATTATACCGCATGGAGAATTGCAAATGTGGAGTCTGACGGCTTTCCCCAGCAGGTCAGTTTCATATGAGACTTTCAACGAGAACTACATACGTAGTTTGAGCTGATCAGGACACTATCAATTGAAGATGGAATGCGAGTAAGTGAATCCTAATTATATTTTAAATAGACTTTAATAAATAATGGACATTAACGAAGGAACGTTTTATCACAGTAAACGGTTTAGTAAGATTGCTTATGCATTCATTTCCATTAATAAGTTGAATTTACCATTTTGTTTTTTTCTCAAGATAGCAACAATTAGCATAAATAGTATGAATTTACACCCTGTATCCTGTTCTGCATCGCAGATGATGCGAATGAAAACATTCGTATAAAATATGGTCCCGAAATATTTTTGCAGATTCGAATACACCCAGGAGTTCGAGAACAACGAAAGTGTTGTGCTTGCTAAAGCCAACTTTTGTAACATTACAGGATATTGCTTCAAGAACCAAAAACCTAAGAAGCACTACAATGAGAACTGTGAGTAAACATTATGTTAACGTGAGTGAGTTTGGCTGTGATAAAAAAATATCTATCTCAATTCTGATGTGTGAAACTGGCATTTGACTCCTTCCCATGATTTAGGTAAAGGTTCACCTCTTGTTCAGTATAAAAAGATGTGTATCTTATTATAGGACATTTATATAGCGCACATATCCACGCACTAGTACATGGTCAAGGCGCTGGGCTTTTCTCCGTCGATCATTGGATATCCATATCAAGTCTCTGGGGGAGAGTAGGCGCACCGAGCTAATGTGTCTTTCCCATCCTTACGAGATACCCGTTCACAGCTGGGTGGACTGGCACGCATAGTGATGTACTTTACTTGTACTTTGTCCACATTGCTGTACCCGCAACTAGGTGTTTGCACGTATTCATGTAGCCAGTATCTGGCATCTGCATCAACGGAGATGTGAGTACTTTAAAGTGCACAGGGTTGTGACAACACTGAAAGAGTCTGCACACAAAACTGACTCCAAGGTTTTTACACCCGGTCACAGGTGGGCTCGATCCCGGCACCACAAGCTCGCTGGCGCCTTTGACAGCTCGCCCACCATGCCCCACGTTGTGTCCATACAATTCTATTTCTATATACATTCTCATTGCTTATGTAGACATACCGACGGCATCAGATAAACCGCTGATTCTGCGGAATGGCAGGAATCAAAATCTGAAGCCGAAAGATGGATGCCTGTTTTTCATTGTATCATCGAAGACATGGGATTGTAAATACAGCAAAGGACCAAAGGAAAAACATAAGGTAATGTACCAAACCACCTTATCTCCATACCCATCAGTGAGCTTTAAGGGGTGTACAATGGAATGAGATTTAGTTACATATAAATGCTAAATGCATTTATAATTTTATTTTTGAGATGGTTGTGATTTAGTTGTAATACGTTTGTAGATAGTGAGGTATTTCTTCTTTGCTACATATTTATTTATAAATATGGATTAATACTAATTTACTAGTTTTGATAAGAAATGTAACGCTTACAATTGTAATCAAATACAAAAACGATGGAGCACAATTTCTTATCATATTACGGAAATGCAAGGTCGAGGTATATAATGTTATAAAAGATAAACAAAAGCATAATGAAAGATAGCAGACTGGGGAGAATAGGTGCTAGTTCCTGAACGTACTGTGACATTTTGAATGATGAAAATATTACTTTACACAATATGTTCCTGAATATATATATATTTTGACAGTATTGTTAAATATATTTCACTCAAGTCACTGTTAATCTTAGTCAAATGCCAACTTATCGTTTTGTTTGATCTTAATATTAATTTGTTTGGTTGTTTATACGGAGCAATGAATTCGGTTATCCATCGTGTATTACAATAAGTGCAATCATACTTCATGCCGAGATCCATAACATGTGTGGGCAAAAATTCCAAAGAATGTGTTCATATATAGGATTATTACTTTATGTATTATGTCGGAAAGCGCGCTTTAAATCTCCAAATCATCATCACACGTACAATTTGCATTATTTCAGGAGGCGGATACACCGGCTGAGCACCAGTATGCAAGGAAACCTACCAGACAGCGACTCTTCACGATACCCAAACTGCACTGTGACGCAAAACTGCAAGTGAGAGAGACGCTGTGTTTTCCATATGAAAAGGTGATACTGCAAAGCTTATGTTTATTATAAAAGTCGTTTCTGATGATCACATGTTCATCCTAACCACGAACCGAATGCATACAATACCCATTATGCGTTTATAAATACACTAATGCCTTTCAGTGATAAAATGAAACATATGTCATGTTCGGGAGTATACGTTCTGGTTAACCTTTGGGGGTTGAGGTCCATTTGGCATCTTACTCTCACTGTCAGTGATGTAACCAACTCAGCCACGGCATTTCCTAAACATGGAAGTGTAACCACTGGCAGTCCAGATCACGTACTTTTTGTATCCTACAAAAGCCAGAAACAAGATGTGACAAGCATATGAATGCTAAATATTGGTTTTGGATGTTTGTAGATGCGTTAAAAAGATTAGGCACAATTGACACACATACATGAAAGTTTATGTTTCACGTGACCCTCAGGTTCTAAGGCCTCAAGCAGGAAATATTCTAAGATGCCTAGCGGTTAAAACAATCGAAAAAAAAATACATTATCAGACAAAAATGGTATAGTTTGTTGATGACGTAACAATTAAATGACGTTATCCCGTGTTATTCTAGTGTGCCCCCTCGTAATCGAACCATTTTACATTACGTCACAATGTAAGCGACGTCACGATGCATGTCAGTTGTCATCGCCTCGTACGGCCTCCTACAGTAAACTACTCCGTTGCATCCCGTTTCTTAGTTTGCAGTTGCTTCACGCAGCTAACATCACTGGTGGAAACATTACGTTTATGTTTTACGATGGTTAAAATGTGTCAATTCGACTAACAAGTTTTCAGCGACACGGTAACGTTCGCAATGTTTGCATTCCCACAATGCAATCGTGGAATGTCGCTTGACTACTCAGCTTCATCTGGATGTACTGATCTAAACTTACGTTGGTAGTAGAAATGCGACGTTCATATTGCCCCCTATGGTTTACGATTGTACTTAGTAAAACAATCGAAAATAACAAAAGATATCACTTTGAAAATATATTCGTGTAATATTTTCAAAATGGTGTAGAATTATTAACATGCAATATATGCAGTGATTAAACATTTATGAGCAAAACATAATCATATGGTGTAATGCATCATATTCCTGATATTGTTATAAGGAAAAAATGCATCCCTAAAACCATGAGAGAATTACATCAGATTCCGTATTTAGATTTGCAGTTCTGCTCATGAGTCATAACGGTTAGGCACGGTATAGAGACACTGAAAGTTTCCACAGAACGGCGTTTAGCCGTAGGCTATGGAAAGAGAGACAGAACACATTCGTTGTGAAATACACAAAAGTTTAATCTTACATTGACACAAACACAAATCAATTAAAGAGGTGAGTGACCGAGCGGTGCTGTTCAATATTCATTGCATACAATATTCATGAGGGCAAGGTTGGATATAGGATTAACGAATCAAAACGATGAGTTGAAACATGAGACCAAGATCTGGTCAGGCTCGAACCATGAGTGGTTCGCGCTTTTAAAGTGACGGAAGCCAGTCCACGCCACTCAGTTGGCCCGTGTGGTATGAGCCTGCCCTGTCTGTGGATGAAGTTGTGTCTACAGATGGACTGGGACAGGTAAAGACTATGTGAGTATAAACTTGGTGTTGCGTTTATCTATGAATGTATGTGTGCCAGTACATGAATGTGATGTAGTTAGTTAGGAGATGCGGTCGCCCTACCCCTCACTCCTTGACTTAACATTCCCCATGGACCAAGCGAGTGCAGAGCTGGAGCTTACATCTCCCCTGACAATGTGGAACGACCATAATCAATAGGTAACTTGGATAGGGTTTACTGAAGCCCAATCGACAGTTACGACAATATCAACCACACCACGGGGTGAGAACAATTTCATGCTGTTATAGTACATTCTATTGTACCGGCCAACGGACATTTATTGTCGTAAGAAACAGTCGACTTGTAACATTCATCAAATAACTTGTGAACAGGTTCCTCTTTAGTGGTGGATTTTTGTTTGTACTTCATTGTATATATAGACCCAAAGTTTGGAGATCGTTCATGTTTTACAAATGGTTCCTTCATGTACAGGCCGAGAAAGGTGACAGAAGGAAACGACGAAAATACGGAGCAGAATTGAAGAAAGCATTGGTTGAAGGACGACTATCCGAATATCACTTTCAACGACGCTTTATTGTTTCATTTCCGAGACCCGAAGACCATTCAGAACACCCCACTGGCGAGGTATAGTACAATGTCATCTCGGTATGATGTACCTAAAATTAGAAACTGAGGCATCAATAACAGGATGCGAATGTTAAGTCGCGAGAAGTTACTATATCGTTGTTACACTAATTATTGTTGTAATACACTACCCGCTGTGTCAGCAAGCTCAAAGGGAGGAAGAATCGTACGCATTTTGACTATAACATGAAACAAGTGGCTGTAAGCAAGACACAATTCGTTATAAAGGAATTTACGTCAAACTGAACAGTGGAACTTCTGTACTACTGATGTCTGTTCATTCGCTATAACTTTAGTTGAATAAGTGTGTGCCTGATATTCCATTTACATGTGAACGGGAAGCTATTCATAAGCTACAGCACCATCACCCCTTATTTGTAGCTTTTGTATGCGCCGATATTCTAGATGGCTAGTTAATTACAGAAAATAATGAATTGCAGGATAGCAGTGGCACAAACAGGGTAGACAAACTTGTGATTAACAAAATACATGAGGTTGTGGAAACTGGTGAAACGCGACCCAGAGAAGTTGGTTCAAAGGTAGAAGAATTTATGAAAGAGTTTATGCCGTCAAGGCCAAGTTCCACAAATCGGCAGTTCAGCCCAACCAAGAAGGATTTATATAACCACATTCAGACAGCTTTACGAAATAACAGGTAATGACATAAACTGTTCCATATATGTAAATTACACGGAACAGGATTATAGTTCGATGTATAAAGAATTGATTGACGACATAGTGAATATCCCATCTCATAGAGAAATCGTACACAACACCTAAAACTAACATTACACAAACAATTGTTTTCCAGATGTTAATTTCATCCAGAGTTCATAATCAAACTGTGTTTTGTTCGAATTCTACGATATGGTGATGATGCCAACCTATAATCTACTACTACAAGAAATACAGTTCAAGAATCATAGACGTTATCATTTCAAAATTCACTCAACATATGAAAATCTATACACAATTTCAGGAATTCCGGAGAAGAACAAGGAATCATCTCCGACTTACTTGAAAAACTGAAAAGAGACGACACAGACTCACGTCTAGACAGCTGCTGGTTTCGACCAAGGAAGTGAGGCAGTTTTCGCTTGAATATAATTATGCTAATGTTAGGTAAAGAAAACCCTTATTCCTAACCTGTTTAGACAAATCCTCATGCCCATGGAACATAACTGTGAAACTATTGGCAGGTATTGAGTTTTGTGTTTCCTGCCTTTGAAATGGTTTATGATGCTGGTATCGCAACTGACCAAGACAGTGCTGGTTAATAATATGATTTTAAAGTGTGAATATTGAAAGTGAGGAATAATACCAAGGTCTTGTAGTGGTTGGGTTAAACAATAGTAACCACTGCCAATATATCCACATCCTACTTCTACAGTAGAGGTTAGGTTGTCGGATAGTCTGTCTCACAGTCCCTGAACCATATTATTTTCCCTACTGCAAAGCCCTCTCTGCAGTGCTAAAGCCCTAAATAGAGCAAGTCTAGATTTCCTCAGGTTCTGAATCTCTGGTCTCCCTGAGGCTCCTTTTCAATTTAAATGGGCTTGTTTGTTACTACCAAAATTATATATATTCAGAGACTAAACGTTAGTCTAGTTGTCGGAGTGCAAGCTTAAAGAGAATTATATTCTCCCATTTGCTACTCCTCAGCAATGTAGATGATTATCTGCCCGTGGTGACAGGATTATGGCAACGGCTATGGAGTTGCCCTGGCGAAGCCTGGTGATGTCATGGGTTAACATTGGAGTTTACTACTGGAATAACATGTGCCCTTATAGTAAATGTGCTGACAACCATTTTACTCATATTTTGATGACTAAAGAGAATCATTTGATTAGTAGTTATGAAATAACCCAAAAAATATTTTATGGGAAAAAGATATTCAGCATGAAGATGTCTGTATCAAATACGTGCTACCCTAACCGTGCACACAGGCGGTCCATGGGGATGGGAAGGGGTATTTTCCCAGCCTTCTGAATTATGAAACCAGATGAAACTGTTTGGCTTGTGACAACGACACTGATCCAGAGCAATTCCCCGGGACTGGTTGTTGCTTTCACGATTGTTTTTACTCCGCAACTACCAGGATGATTGATCCCTGTTGCACCACCATCAAGCGCAATTGGTACTATAAGGGCGTTTCCGTACACTGATAGACAAAGATTGAATACATTAATTAGAACATATTTTTTACCTACTGCATTGCGTGACGAGTCATTTCTATGCGGGATTATTATTAAAATCACTTTGTAACGAAATTTCTTACCAACATGACTAATCATAGGCGGATCCGGGTGTGTGTGTGTGTGTGTGTGTGTGTATGTGTGTGTGTGTGTGTGCGCACCCCCCTTTTGTCCTGAAATTTCATTAAATGACCATTGAAACTCTCGTGAAAATGAAGTGTGCACTTACCTTTCTCAATAGTGTGCACCCCTCCTTTCTCAAAAAGCTGTATCCGCCCCTGCTAATGTACTGAAACCTTATATTGTCTAGTGGATTAGGATATCTTTACTTCAATCTTTATTCCAATGTGCACTAACACCGGTAACATTCAGCCTTTGTTTAAATGACCTACACTAAAAGATAATGGTATTTTGCTTAGAAAAGTTCTTGTTTATCAATTTCAGTGACACTTCAAGGAACGACACCTTTACTAGTCATATCAACACAGTGGCAAAGGACAATGCTTGAACAGTTTGGCAGTGCTGTTTTATTGGATGCAACCTACAAGACTAACAATTACGACCTTCCTCCTCTGTATCCCAACTGGCAGGTACACACAAAATTCAGTGTATGTTCCCGTGGGTTTTATTGTGACGGAAGGTCAGAATACGAGATGTAGTCTGGAGGAGGATGGAAAATTTTGCTTCCTTTCACAAGAATTGGAAATTACAAGTTTTATAATTGATGACTGACCAGAGGAGAAAAACGTCATACAGAGAGGTTTTCAGAATCAATTGTTGTTCTTAATAACACACCTATGCACATGCTCACAAACTTACTATCTTTCTCACTCTCTCTCAATCGGTTTTATTTAAAATATAATTCTCTTCATTTAACTATCTGTGTTCAAATTTTCGACCTAAACTCCTGTTACTTCGTATCTTGAAATATTGAGTCTCTCTCTCTCTCTCTCTCTGTGATGTGAGTAGAATTATTATTGATCAAAGAATAAACTTCAATGCTAGGTACAATATATAAGGTTTGTTTACTTTGCCATTCATCCAATTTCTGAAAAAAGCTTGCTTTTGTACAGTGGAGATTAAGATTTCCTTGGCATTGACTGGAGAACAGCACATTTCTGTTTTCAGAATGCAGATTTTACATCTACCATTTCCATGTAAAAACAAGCCTGGAAAAGATGAAACACAGAGGGATACCATCAAGAGACAGATCAGAAGGCGATGATGTCAGAAGTATGTTCTTGTGCTGCATTCTGTGTAACAGAAAATTATATAATGGATAATCTTCAAACACACACTATCTTAAGAATAAAACATACATCCAGAGATGTGTAATAACTAAACTGGAAGAGAGTTATGATGCATGGCATTTAACATTGTGGTAATCAAGGGGTTATATGGTAATACAAGCTACCAGTACACAAAATGCATGATGTAATGAAAACATAAGGGTAGGAGTAGAATATAATTGGTGGCTGGATTAGATGTGTGTGGGAGAGAAGTATATTTGCTGTTCATATGCTATGAATAAAGTTATTTACTTAAATGAAAATCTGCCAGTTTTAGATCAGAGATTTTAACAGAACCTAAGATTTGTAATTTATCTCCTTTAATCAAATACAAGTTTCATACAGCACTGTTTAATTGGAAGATTAAGATAATTTGTAAACATAAAGAAGAAATGCTGAGCATGAATGGTATGATGTACACAGGAACACATTTTAGCTTCCAAAATATGTCTAACACTGATTGGCGTTAGATCACTTCATCTAAGAATGAGACAATGAATAATTCAACAAAATCAGTTACGTAAAATAATATCCCAGTATATGTCCTTCCATGTAGCAAGTTCTGGAATTTGGTAATGGTCTATTATGTTTAATGGAAGCATATTCCAGAATTTTTATATAGCTGACATATACGTAACTCCTAATGCTTTGTTTTAGACCTCACTTCTTGAAGATCAGCTGTGTTCAGTACAAGCATACAAGATATTCAGCTTTTGTTTTGATTATAATGAAATTGTACGATGTGT
The DNA here is from genome assembly GCF_003918875.1 of Haliotis rubra. Lineage (NCBI taxonomy): Eukaryota > Metazoa > Mollusca > Gastropoda > Lepetellida > Haliotidae > Haliotis > Haliotis rubra. Next base: position 30,975 of record NW_025766466.1, read on the forward strand.
AGAGTTCAGCTTTTAAATTTTTCTGATGACTGATGACTTTGCCACTTATGGTCATAAGAGCATGTATGTGTAAATTTTCCAATAATATGGTGTGTTCATAAGGCCACTTATCAAAAACATGACCCAGTAATCATAAATTGGAGAAAAATAATAATTTGTACATATTTTCTAAGATAATTACTGATACATGATATCGAACAAATTTCAAACATTTAAACATACTTTTTATCTTTAGGTACAACCTATGGTTTCCCTCCATATGTGTTCCTAACTGTTTGCAACCCATAACTTACATGGATATTGGTGTTATTATTGGTTTTATACAACTTGTCCAACATCATGCTGCCTGGAAGAGGATCTGACTATGGCAGTAAAAGTTGAGGAACTCAGAAACCACGTGGGGGCACTACGAACTTCATGGACTATATGGATAACTTCTGGTTATGCTCACCTAAGGTATATGAAAAAATATGCAATGTACTGACTACAAACATAAATTGGGTAAAATAATACAAAGTGTTTGCAGTGAGTTATGTGAATGGTGCATGGATTCACATAATCACATACTACATCTAAAATAGGACTTTTATCCAGAATGTATGCATGTGTAAACATAAGCATATTTGAATATGTCATTAGTGAGTGAGTGAGTGAGTTTAGTTTTACACTGCACTCAGCAATACTCTAGCTATGTTGAGTTGGTAATAATAATTGAGTCAGGACCAGTTCTTACAAAATGTTTCTAAGTTTGTGATGAAGTGTTTCAGTCAACAGTAAAGAGTGCTAATGTTATTTTTCTATATCAATGTCTTTTTGTGCAATAACAGTTAAATTCTTTTGTGTGGAAATATTTAACATACACATATGAAACTTGCTTGTATGTGATACTATATATGATATTACAATTCCAGCCATGGGCCATTGCCTTCAGACCCTTTGCTAGTCAACATGTGGGACTAACAACAAACAATGGAGTTGAGGCTGCATTCCCTGTTTAAAAGTGAGCAGAAGCATTCTACAGACATGAGCATAACAGGGGCTGATTGCGCTTCTAATAAAACACCACAGAACAGCAACAGAAAGTAAATCAGATTTTTTATTTAATTTGGTAATGGTTAACTGTAGGTCCTAAAAATATGGTTTGCCAATATTATGTATTGCATCCATGTAAGCCTACACTGAAAAGCATGTTTCATTCTTTCTGCACTGTTATATGCTAGTTCATATTAACAGTGGGCTAAAAAAGTATTACAGAATATTACTTGATGGATTGATTCCTGTAACTTTGGAAAAGGAATATATACTGGCTACATAAAGAAACTGTGCACACAGAAAATATAAAAGATAGGCGAACAAGCGTCTTTATGCATAAATAAAAGGTGTGAACATAGCAAGTATTGGGAGACAATCAAGCAGCTCATGCAGGTGCCAGGCGATGTGGCGTCATTGATGGTGGCCTATGGGCGTGATGCAATGTGTTACTGCAGTGCAGCCTGTGCCTCTTCACACACAACATGTGAAACTCAGAAATTGCCTGTCACTGTCGAAAGCTTGATCTTTGGCCATTCAAAGCGTTCACAAATTCACATGAAAAGTCACATCGCGCATCATGCCAAGATTAACATGTGCTCCAGCGTCATGAAGAAGCCATTGGAATGGTTCGAGCAGGCATGAGCCAGCAACGGGTGGCAGCACATTTCAATGCCATCGTAAACACGATATCTGCATTGGTCAGGCGTTAGGAAACAGTAATGAAGTCGCCGACCACCCGTTCTGGGCGTCCCGAGTAACTTCTATGAGACAGGACAGATGGATTGGTGACTGATATCGAACATAGGTTCCAGACGGCAGTGACCATGTCCCAAACCATTCCCAGGCCTTCATTTGGAAAATTTGGTAGCCTCTATCGTCGTCGATGCACTGCTGGTGCTTCAGCATGATGGTCATTCCGTTGTTGACTTTGTGACCTTAGCGTGTGATCCCCGACTCAATTTTGAACTTCTGGCGTCATTCGTTACGGATATTGTTCATGTTCTTTTGACATGTTGTTGAGGCCCGATACTTCCAGCTTATAAAGTGTCTACATCATGTAAGTCTTTTTCTGTGTTGTATTCCAATTCTGAAGGAATTTTCTGGAGTGCACAGTTTCTTTATGTGGCTAGAAGTATATATGTGGCTAATTGTGAAATAACTTTTGTTTTGAGAATGTAAACAGATGACAAATATAAATAGAAACTAATAAGTTCTCACAAACAGATAAGTAATGAGGATACAGTTGTGGTTGAAAATATGAATTTATCATGTATTTCAAAAAGGTACCCACTGCAACATATGCAAGTGTGTTACAGCAAATGTAAAATGAAATGTGTGTATATCATACTAATGACAAGAGTCATTACCCTTTTGACAGTGAATTGCCACATTTTGTATATACTACTTTGCATGATACCTTTAATGCCAATACTATTCTCTGGAGCAAACTATATACTAGACACATGTGCATGGTGTAAATACACTCAAATTATGTTATTAAAATACAAGCAAGTATTTACTATATGCACTACTGACACAATTAAGTAAAATGTAAAGCAGGTTACTGTTAGTTACTGTTAACTATATACAACACTGATATATATTCTGGAAATAAACAATGTGATTGCAGTTACTACGAAAAGAACGACAGAATGAAGATGGCACTGAAGGATTCTGTCCCAGGGTTTTTGACTGGGAGGGGGTGGACATGCTTTGAACACTGCAGAAGGAAACTGAATGGTGATGCAAACAGAATCTATCCACAAAGGTGAATTAAATTACCTAGTGAACAATTACAATGTTGTTTTAAATGGGGTACCAAAGATCTCTGTTCTTGCCAAGACTATAGAAGACATTTTTTTTCCATGTAAGCGTATTCTGGCCACATTATATCACAACAACCTACCCTGGGGGCGTTACCCAAGCAATACAGAGACACTCCAATTTTACATGTCAGCAAGGTTGTAGGACCTCACTGCCAACAGGGTATTAATGTCAAGTTTCCAAAGTCTCTTCAGAAGATTGTTTTTGTGTCTATCACCTAGCAACATGAGTGGTGCAGGAGTGCAGGTGGCACATCACTGAGAGCTCATACAGATGATATTGACACTGCCCAAGGGAAACAATCAGAAGTGTGAGGGTTGCTGTGTGAGCTGAGGGATCTGCTGACAAGGTGCAACTGCCGGAAACAGTGACAGAGGCCAGCCAGTCCTAGAAATGATAAAGAAAACTGTTCAAAACAGAAACTGTTTTAGGAAAAGAAAACACAGAGCAGATGCCAAAACGGCTTTAAACTTCCTGAAGTCCAAACTACACAAAAAGTATTTGCTGAACAAGAAAAAACATACAATGAGTAAGAAGTATTGTGGTAAATGAAAACACTGAATGATTATTCAAATATCAGAAAAGTAATATAAAAAGTTAAACAGTTAAAAGCGTCTTGGTACACTTATTTAAAGTTAATTGGCTATCATTAAATATAACACCTACTTCACAACTAATTCTTTTGAATATTTTGGTGCATTTAATAGCCAACAAAAACATCCTTTACTGTGTGTTCACAAACTAGCATCATCAATGTACATTGTATTGTGCATTCTGTGATAACATGTGCATCAAACCATGTGTTCTCACGTCCATGCATTCTATATACAGACATTGAAGGTGTACTTACGTTATGGATAATACCATTCCAGAAATTATTTGTTTTCATTTTTCCATGTGGAATCACATTGTTCTGGCGTTGTTATGACTCTTAAGTCATACAAAAAGATCTTTTCACCCCAAAATGGATAGATTAAGGATATTCTCTTCAGAACTGCCAAGGATTGAATAATGATAAAAAGAGATTTGGATCACTTTTGAAAATTTAAAAGAAGGGGGAAATATCTATTGTATTCAGGACACTCATTTTATGAAGGACACAGAGCAAAAAGTTGAAAATGAATGGAGAGCAGATGTTTGTTGTACTTTTTCTATTCAATTGTGATCAAAAGAAGTGCCAAAAACGCCGAAAAGAGGTGTGGAAATGTTTTTGATAACAATTTTGTCTTTCAAGTTATAAGAGGAGATTTATGATACAGAAAATGGTAACTTCATCATTCTTAAGATCAAAATAATTTAAAGAAGGTTTAGTATGACTGATATCTATGCACCAAATACAGACACTCAGGGTTTTATAAAATATTAAAGAGACTATTGTATAAACTAAATTCAGAAACAAAATAATTTGTGGAGATTTTAACCATGCACTTTCGATACCTATAACTATAAACACATAAACAATCCAAAAGCATGAGAGGTTTTTCTTGAAATGTCAGATGAAACTAAACCTTGCCACTTGACCCGTGGAGAAGCTAGCTTAAAGAAGAAAAGGTATACTTGGAGAAAATCAAAACTTAACAAACAAACCAGATAAGACTACTTCCTAGTTGGTAGAAATCTAGAAAAAATCATTATTGTCACTGACATAGTCACAGGTTACAGATCCAGACCATTCAATGATTACCATGGAAATGGAATATTCAAAATTGGAAAGGGGAATAGGTTCAAGTTCAACAACAGTTTGCACAATGCGACCCAGAGTATTTCAAAGAAATCAAAACAATAATTCAAGAAAACATTTGATCAAGATAGCATATTAAACACAGATGTGGGAAAAATTTAACAATCAGCGATCAACCATTCTATAAAGGTGTTACTTTGTATTATTAGAAAGAGCTTCGCGATAAAATACTGAAATGATGATTAAATAAGAGAGAGCGAAATAAATGAAAAACTTGAAGCAGCTAGAAACTAAACTGGGCCAGAAACAAAAGCGAGCATCATGATAAACATATGATCATAAAAAAAAGTAAGTAAATTGAAATTTAGAATTTTCAACTTTGGACCTTCAATTACAAAATGGATAAAAACTTTCTATAGCGATATCAAATCAAGTGTTCTTTTAGCAGGTTTCTCCTCAGACTTCTTTAACTTAACTAGAGCATGTAGACAGGGTGGTGCATGTAATTATTGTGCAGAAATTCTAGCTAAAATGTTAAGGGAAAATAAAAATGTCAAAAGGCATTAAACTTGTTGATATGGACTGACTAGGTATGGTTTTTCGCCGTTTTTAGCAATATTCCAGCAAAATCTGCGGCGGGGGACACCAAAATGGGCTTCATATTGTACCCATGTGGGGAATCGAACCGGGCCTTGTACCTTTCAAAAAGAAATAAAGGTATGATAAATATAAAAGAGTTTATGCCTATGCACTATTTCTCAAAGCATTAATGATTATAAAGTATGTATTGCTTCTAGAAATTAAATGTACAAGTAATACACTTTTACAGTTTTACTTGCAGAGAGGGCTAAAAGGCTTTCAGGTATTTCTAGAAAGCTGTCAATAAAGGTAACCCTTTAGAAGGGAATAAGCAGTTTTTTAAAAAACAAGCACAATAAGAGAAACAGAAGAGATATTCTGTTTCGGCTGATTATAATAAGCTGTCTCTGCTTTCTGTTACTAAAGCAACTAGCTATTCTCCAAATGTTTGTAGCCCCTCACGAACTTCTTAACCCACTCTTAACTGCGTTGGCTCTGATCAAAGTTAAGATTTCTTAGGAGACTCTGAACATTTGGAGAATAGGGCCTCTGATCCTTTAATGTTACTTTAGAATTATGGTGATCACTGACCACTTGCTTTTTAAACAATACTCACCACTTGGGGCATGGACAATCTGTGTTTGACCAACCAAATATATGCAAAGTGTCATGGTAGAAAAGTGTAAACAATGAAAACAAATGATTAAAAATATATGATTAGTATATTTATTGTTGAATCTAATTACTATGTTCATTTTTGGGTACATGTCATTAAAATATCTGTTGTCATGCCCCCGGTAATATGGGAAAGTACATGTGAAGTGATGAATCTGTAATAACATGTATAAAGATATTAACCTCTCATACTAGACAAACACAGCAAGCTGCATTTGTGGGAGGAAGAGAGAAATGGACAGAAATGTAAGACTTAAAAAGAGAATCGATGAGGACACCACAACCACAGGTATGTAAAAGTGTACATACTTGGAATGTACAAAAAGTGATATTACTTTCTTTCAGAAAATTTGGTTAGACTACTTAAAACCAGGTGTATCTTAAAACAACAGAATTTTTATGTAAGGTTTCAGGTATCCTTTAAGGCTTTTATATATCATAACAAAAAAATGTTATTACTTCCAGCTTAAGCAGTATATGTGTCAGAAGATGATAAAGCTTGTCTTTCAACAGTAAGAGGTAAGATAGGTGTGCATGTATATGTTTGTCAATTAACACCACACTCAGATATATTCAGATTTATGTATATATGCCAGTACTTGAGCCTGATTTAATGAGAAACAATACATACCTTTTTCATACATGATGCTATAACCTAGTCACTGAGACTGTCCACATAATTCACTTACTCACAACAAGCACAGGTTCCTAGGACAATTATATCCATACCATTAGTTCTAAGTTAAAGCATCAAATGTTTACATGTATTAACTATCAAAGTAACAATACCATCTGGCTGAGATAAGAATGTGTGTATGAATTGCATAAGATGTATAAGATATGGATTTACAAGTCAAATTAGGGAATCAGACATGAGTTTTATTACTGAGGAGCCAAATATGTAATGAACTTTAAAGATTAGATGTAGATCTATAAACAGAAAAATGTTTTGAGTGAATACAAAGCAAAAATACATTTAACAGGGAAAGTAATAAACATTTGTGCATTTCACAAACTGTACAGAAATGTAAAATCATAAAACTTGTGGTGCATAAAAGTAGTTAAAATGGACTATTGACAGTGGTATGAATCACAAAATATACTGAAATATATATACAATAATATTTCATTGTTCTTTTGCTGGTCTTGTTACAGATGTCACCAGGTAAAACAACAAAGAGACTGACAGAGATTTTCCCTAATCAAGAAGTTGGGTTTAGTTTGGAACAAAAAATGTCGGTGGAGTACAACTTCATGACATTTATGAACTAAACATCATTCTGGTAAAAGCACTTGTGTTAAAAAGCTAAAAGGTTTATAATTATGACCCTTAGACATTTGAACCTAACATAAAATATTAGAAAATGGCTTCTTTGAAATCAATGTATAGAATTAACAATAAAAATTAAAAACACATGTACTAGGTGACATTAACCACTTGCAGGAGGATGGCAAAACAGAAGATGACCTTACCTGCTGTGGCAAGTTTCACTGTAGAGTATATAGAAAACAAGATGTTTAAAACATTCTTGGCACTGCCTGGTATTGTTGGTAGAATCCATATCTTACACTAAAGGTGAATCTTCTTAAAATATCTGATAACTTAACTGGTCAATACTTGCAGAATTTTACGGTACCTATGAATTCATAAAATCTTTGTCATACCATGCTGGTAGAGATGGGAACTTCCATTCTCTCATACTAGGCAAAGTCAGCACCAGCACTTGAGAAGGGAAGAAAGAGGAAATCAGAGTACAACAAAACCACAGAGGTAGGTAAGTACACATACTTACCATTTCATAAATTCTTGGGTCACATGTAGAGAGGCACGGCATAGTTTAATTTTAACTGGGGTATGGACTTACGAAACAAAGCGTCAAAAATGCAAATTCAACTTATAAAGTTGAAAATACTTGATAGAAAAAAACATGTGAAATCGAGGTTCAGCGTTTCACTAATTTTCCCCAGACTTTTCTGGGGAATACGGAGTTTCAACAGCTGGGCTGCAGCTCATATGCAGTCTTGCCCAGTGAAATAGGTTCAGCAACTTGGGAGGCGGAGCTGTCTGGTGAAT
>NW_025766467.1:0-38674 GCF_003918875.1 Haliotis rubra
TATCCTCTCATCCATACAGGGCACAGCTCTCTACCTCCCACACTATCCTCTCATCCATATAGGGCACGATTCCAGCTCCACACTATCCTCCTCTCATCCACACAGGGCAACATCTCTACTTCCCACACTATCATCCTCTCATCCATACAGGGCATGGCTCTACTCCTCCCACACTATCCTCTCATCCATACAGGGCAATGGCTCCACTACCTCCCCACACTATCCTCTCTCATCCATACAGGGCACGGCTCTACCTCCCACACTATCCTCTCATCCATACAGGGCATGGCTCTACTATCCTCCTCCCACACTATCCTCTCCTCATCCATACAGGGCACAGCTCTCTACTCCCTCCCACACTATCCTCTCATCCATGCAGGGCACAGCTCTACTTCCCACACTATCCTCTCTCATCCATACAGGGCACTTGATTCTCTACCTCCCACACTATCCTCTCATCCATGCAGGGGCACGTCTCTACTTCCCACACTATCCTCTCATCCATACAGGGCACGGCTCTACCTCCAAACACTATCCTCTCATCCATACAGGGCACAGCTTCTCTCCTTCCTTCCACACTATCCTCCTCATCCATGCAGGGCACGTCTCCACCTCCCACACTATCCTCTCATCCATACAGGGCACAGCTCTCTACTCCTCCCACACTATCCTCTCATCCATGCAGGGCACGGCTCAACCTTCCACACTATCCTCTCATCCATACAGGGCACGGCTCTACTTCCCACACTATCCTCTCATCCATACAGGGCACGGCTCTACTTCCCACACTATCCTCTCATCCATGCAGGGCACGTCTCCACCTTCCACACTATCCTCTCATCCATACAGGGCACGGCTCTACTTCCCACACTATCCTCTCATCCATGCAGGGCACGGCTCTACTTCCCACACTATCCTCTCATCCATGCAGGGCACGTCTCTACCTCCCACACTATCCTCTCATCCATACAGGGCAACGGCTCTACCTCCCACACTATCCTCTCATCCATGCAGGGCCACGTCTCTACCTCCCACACTATCCTCTCATCCATACAGGGCACGTCTCTACCTAACACACTATCCTCTCATCCATGCAGGCCACAGTTCTACCTCCCACACTATCCTCTCATCCATACAGGGCACGTCTCTACCTCCCACACTATCCTCTCATCCATGCAGGGCACGTCTCTACCTCCCACACTATCCTCTCATCCATGCAGGGCACGGCTCTACCTCCCACACTCCCATCCCTCTCATCCATGCAGGGCACGGCTCTCTAACCTCCCACACTATCCTCTCATCCATGCAGGGCACGTCTCTACCTCCCACACTATCCTCTCATCCATACAGGGCACGTCTCTACCTCCCACACTATCCTCTCATCCATACAGGGCACGGCTCTACCTCCCACACTATCCTCTCATCCATACAGGGCACAGCTCTACCTCCCACACTATCCTCTCATCCATACAGGGCACAGCTCTACCTCCCACACTATCCTCTCATCCATGCAGGGAACAGCTCTACCTCCCACACTATCCTCTCATCCATATAGGGCACAGCTCTACTAGTGGTGGTCCGATTAATTGAAATAATCGGAGATGGGTCGCAGTGAGCAAACGACCAAGCAATCGATCACATTTTCTCAGTATCGAACATAAACGATTTTGGAACTACTGTTTTAGTCTTTGAAATACTTGACAATGGAACATATCTTAGAAGCTGTCAGGGCCTGAAAACGTGTTTAATTCACTTCACTATCTGAAAAGTCATGACTGAATATTTCTCTGAGACTCCAGGAAGTTTATGTTCATGATATATCAGTCATCACTTTAAAGTAGCAGGTTGCATCATGTTATACATATCTGTAATTACAACCTGGATAGGAAAATCTGAAAAATGACGCTAACCAATTTTTTTCGATGATTGTTCGTTGGTAATGAAGCAATCATCAATTGTGAGATTTCAACCAATTCCCAACACTAAGCTCTACCTCCCACACTATCCTCTCATCCATACAGGGCACAGCTCTACCTCCCACACTATCCTTTGAGGTAGTATGCGTTGTGATTGTGAGGAGGTAGTCCTTGGAAGCGTCATGAAAACGTTCGTTGTTGTTTGGCTGAGAAAGCGATAACCTTGTTTATATCTATCATGTATATGAATGTATTTGTTATTTTACAAATGCACAGGGCCAAATAAAATAGAAATACCTCGCAATACAATGTTAGTGAAAGGCCGGATCTGCTGCAAAATGTAACCCGTCTGTGTGGTCTGACGCGGACTGTGATCAGCATACATACGTCACGTCACTCGCGTACCTTAAGCAAACACATACCGGATTCATTCATTCTTTTCACTCTACATGCGGACGATTAGATATGTAATTATAAGGTGTGTATTGCTCATTATTATTTCGTGGTTAACAATCACAATTGCATAAAACCGCTGCTGGTGCAACTGCAAACGTCAACACAACACAAAGACACGTAATTCAACAAACAGTTTTATTGATTGCAGTGTTGGAGAACGGCAACTGCCGGTCTCACATACCAAAGTACTAGTACTTGGTGCAATAACCCATTTCCTGGCACTGTTCAACATGTATAACCTCTTACTTAATAGTGTAGGATGTATGGGGAGTGAGGAACATTTACAATGCCGGCATTCTTTGTGACACAGATACAGTGGCTCTCACTGCATGCTTGAGACATCCTCCTCCTCCTCCAGTAGTGGTGACACGTCGCTCTGCCTGCCTCAGTCACATAGGCAGCCATGTCCTCACACGCACATGATATAATAGCGAGAACAGTGATACGTGTTTCACACGGGAAAGCATGTCCAACAGTCCTTTGCTAACCATACCAGACACTGTATCACAGCTGAGAGCAACAAAAACAATTCCAAGTGAAAATATAGCATCCTGATCGCACCATCCCAAGTCGAATGTTAGTATCACAGTCAAACATGGATTTATAGATTGAATGGATACACTGAATGACACTCGCACAAGAGGAATTACCTTCCAGGTATATCTTGCAGACTCAGTATATCACAAAACATTCAAACGTTCATGTAATCAATAATGTCTATAGTTGTATATCCTTCTAGCCCGGACCCTCCGTTATCTCATGTTGTTAGCATCTTCCTCTTCGTGTCTACAGTTACTGAATTAACACAGCACAAAATATGTTATTCCAAAAATAACGGTTTCATATAACGGTGAATATTTTCCTGGAGCAAGAAATGAGATTCTAGTTTTCCATTCACCTTCTCCTACCCCACATACACATGTTGGGTGAAAAGCCATGACCACAACACTATGTGTGGCAAATCATGGATGCTTGCACTAAGGGTCACTACACTGAGTCGTGTCGCCTCAGTGAAACATTCTGCAAGGAGTTACCGGAAATATGAAAAGAAGAAATATACTGTACAGAAATTAAGCAACAATGCTCTCCAGCTCACCTCATCAGAACAGTCAGTGAACTGACAGTTCAACGTTGTTTTGATACAGACATAATGTTTAGTTAAAGAAAAACTGGTGCAAAAGATCCATACCCACAGCAGATAATTTGATGTAACATGGTGGCAGGCTAGAGAGCGGTGTGGTGTAAAGGTTGAACCACGGTAATAGTTCATAATGCTGTAAACAATGAAGACTATGCCATACCAAGGAGGATCAACAAAAGCTCACATGACCGTCGGTCTGGTGAGGTGAAAGATATAAAACATCGGTGATACATCACACATAGTGATAGCTGCAATGTGCTGAGTGAGTTATTTATAAATAGTAACAAACTGGTACTTGTACACACTCGGCTGAACGTAATTCTTGACGCATCTTCAACAATGATAACGTGAACATAGATAACTATAATAGCGTTAACGGTAAATACCTATATACTCTGGTTCCTAGAGGCCGCGATTATTTACAGGCAAAGGATGAATTCACGAGATCCTGATTTAACAATAATACAAGCAACAAAAAAACATACATGGAAACAAAAGGGGTTTCTCCATTAATGAGACAAAGATTAGTTGTTCAACAACAAACATACCAATAAGACTAATATTATGCAAGAGTCAACACCATGATATAAATGTCAATAGATGCTGTGATATTGCACAGGATGGGGTTGAGGACGGGATGTCGCAGGATGCCGGGTCCGCCATCAACAACTCGTCAAGCAGATTCAACAAGAGAAGATAACAAGAAGAAAACCCTCAATACAAAGAGTACTAAGGAAACAGCAGAAACAACAAACTGTCTTAATACGAACTTGTTCGATTTCACAGCACAGTTAAATACAACGATATGTATACCTTATTATTCTGGCTTTAACGACAAGATTTATCATAGTGTACTCGAATTCGTTTCATAGCACAACAGTATGGCTAAGTATGAAACCTACTTACTGCCAAGTACTTCACCCAAGTATAACCGGTCAGGAACCCTTGTATAGTCTCCGACCAGCACTGTCAATCGTCAGCTACAATAGTTTGTCATAACTCATTACCACACCGTGTACTAGCTGGTTATATTGTGGCATAGATCCCAACACAACAGTAAGTGAGGTATGATGGTTGGTCACCGGCCCAGTCCCCTACTTGGGTTACTAAAACGGTTTTAGTCCCATTAGGAACTGGTCTTATTTCCGATAGATAACACCGATGGTGTTCTGTAATGCTATGTATGCAATATTAGTATCGCTATGTTTAAATTGTTGCTTGCTGACAATACAACATGAACACTTATCGTTAAGGTTTCAAATGTTTTTTCAATAAACATGTGTTTCTATTTCCTAATGGGATTCCACTGTTAGATCAGTATGGACAGGTCTATCCTGTATTAAGTAAACAGGTCCCTAGTCAAGGTATTTCAAGCATCCAGTTTTCAGCATCAAACCATACTGTGGGCATATTGGGACTGGGGTCAGAGGTCACGGTACTAGCGGATTTAATAGCTTTTCAAACCCAACAAAGTTTTCAGTCACACCCTTACACTACAGCAACTTTAAGAACCTGACTTATAATTAACCGCCTTGGATTGAAAACAACGGTTCACGTATCAGTTGTTTAAATACACAGATTAACGGCGACTGAATACATGAAGAATTACGTAGAGAATGAAATGGTGGGCACTGCTGTGACTCTCCTCCAAACAGGACGAACAGCACCAAACAATTTGGGAAGCACGGCAGGGGAGGTAACTGCTATACATCCCTGGCAAGTGTAGAAGGATCTTAACAAGGTCACACATAACCCAAATGCAGGTATGCCCCCAACCTTCAAAGAACATTTCTTTCCCTATCCGCGAGCATATTTTTCAGTTTTCCATCCAATACGCCGATTACCACCAAAAAAAAAACACACACGCTCACACGCACACGCACGTACGCGCGCACACACACACATGAATATATAAAGCGGTGGGAGTATTTCACGTGTTCACATGCTCCTGTGATATGCGAAAGTTGTCCAGGAAAGCAGAGCGGTTACAAGGAATATTGTCTGTCATTAGTACACATCTGCACATTAAAGGGGTTAGGGCTATCAGTCACGCCATGCAGTCACCACGGACCTGCTTACTGCAAGGGCGGCCTCTGTTGTCAACAGGAGGGGACCTGCAGATGAACAGATGACTCAGGCCTCGGGTCTGGCTCAACACCCGCTCTGAAACGTAAGTCATAACAATCTTGGCATGGCGTCACAGCATGTACGTATCAACTTTCCACTATTTCTGTACGATCATGAAACCGCATTGTATGTGTGCATGACCTGTTCTGAAACATGGTAATGAACAGCTGTTTCCCAGCGAAGAAACCAACCCGTCACGTCTACTTTGACGCCATCAAAACACCATCCCTACCACGACAACACCGACTTGCCGCCACGATTGCCTCTCCGCCACAAGGAATACCCTGAATTTGTTTCACCACTGCTATATCATGAAAATAGTGTAGCCTTTCAGTATTGGTATACATGTGTATCATGATAACTGTACCCTTTCATCACTTGTTTATCATGATAAAAACTTCTCAACCCATTCCGTAAGGCAAGGGTTAGTTGTCGGAAATCATTTGGAATCAGAACATTCAAACACCTCATGTTCGCATGAAACTATCGAACTACAACACATCAAGTCCACGAAACCAAAGCCTTGTGAGGCTGTAGCCAATATATACACAAATATAATGATTTCTGGCAAGACACTGCAATTTTTATCTGTCACGATTGTCTTTGTAGACAAGGCAGACATTACGAAAACAACTGCCAATGTCCACGAGCCGCCTCGTGTACAGTAACACGGCCAAACTGTATGCCCTTAAACCTCCTTCTCATTGACGCACACCTCTGGCAAGTCGGCATTAATAGAACATTAAATATATATAATGTTGCTTTTTCAAGCGACATTTCAGTAAAGCTAAATGGTGGCTCTACTTTGCACCTCCGATGATTGCCTCCGGAGAGAAGACGTGGACAATCACCAAGGCACTGTCACTCACAAGAAATGAGTTCAAAGAAAGCGTGGCAGCTGTAAGGTGAAGTGAAATGGGACCGTTCAAGATCAGTGCACTTCCCTTGTGACGTGCATTGTGGCCGCCTGTACTAGTATGGAGTAATGCCGGTGGTTTTATAGTGTTAAGTCACTAAGATAACATGCCCCAGTATAGCACGGCTACCCAACTCGGTATACTGCCTCTGAACTGATCAGTCTCCTTCTTCTATCTGCTTAATTCCGATGAACTATCTGGGAAACACAAATACCAAATGTTACCTTGTCCGAATACGAGGCGACCAGGCGGCCACCTACCTCCCGATCTTTCCATTCAACAGAACACTGTCTACATAATTGTTTCTCATTGAGACAGAACACTTTCTACATAATTGTTTCTCACTGAGACAGAACACTGTCTACATAATTGTTTCTCACTGAGACAGAACACTGTGTACATAATTGTTTCTCACTGAGACAGAACATGAAGTCAACCTTGTGGAACGTTCATACATTCCACCGTGCTGTCACATACACCAAATATAAAGGGTTATAATAAGACAGGAATACGGCACTTTGTGTTCACAGGTTAAGAATAACCCTAATATTTGCCGATTCACGGTGACTAAGGGAAGCGGGGATACACCTGTTGCATTAGTATTGCAACTAGTTATAACAGTGCTTCTGCCGCAGTCTTCTTACAACCACTGCCACGTTAGAGTGGGTTTTATGCCCCTTATAGCAATATCCCAGCAATATCACTGCGGGGGGCACCAAAAATTGGCTTCACACATAGTACCCATGTGGGGAATCGACCCGTGCCTTCGGTGTGACGAGCGAACGCTTTAACCACTTGGCTACCCCACCGCCCCACTGTCACGTTAGAACTACATATGCAAGTATGAACATTTACCGTCATTCAGCGTATCTTCCCTTCATTATCCCATATGAGTGGGATGTGCTTATGGAAACAAGTAAAGTTCTTGGTTTCATAAAAATATAAATGAACTTTTTCTGGATGGAATCCACATGTACTATCGACAGGTTAGGGCATCACAATTGTTGCCGATGTATTGCCATGGACAAGTGATACACATCGATAAAAGTTAATCGAATTAAATATGGAAGAAACTAAAGTGAGTCAAAATTGAGGACCATCATTAAAATTATACACTTTGTTATAAAATACTTCAAGTATCCCAAAATAAAATAGTCCATGTTTTGTAAGTCTAAAAAACTTACATTCTACATCACACTGTACTTTCAAAAATATGGTTCGATAAACTTTACTTGGTCACCTACGAAATGCTTAGTAGCTCCCTTTAATTATATATAACAACTTAATGACGTTAGTTCGGGGCAGTAGTTAAATGAGTGAGTGTGTTTAGTTTTACGCCGCACTCAGCAATATTCCAGCTTTTTGGCAGCGGTCTCTAAATAATCGAGTCTGGACCAGACAATCCAGGGATCAACAGCATAAACATCGATCTACGCAATTGGGATACGATGACATGTGTCAACCCAGTCAGCAAGCCTGACCACCCGAATCCGTTAGTCGCCTCTTACGACAAGCATGGGTTACTGAAGATCAGTTCTAACCCGGACCTTCAGGGGTTCAATAGTTAAATGTACACCAAACTGGCGTCATGGATTATTGGAAAAAGTAGACAAATCACACTTATTACGATATAGTCACCAAATTTCCTAATCATGATAAACATCCAATCATAATAATTGGAACAACTTGGACAATACTTCCACCATTTTCTCCTTATGGTCACAGGACCATTTCTTTTGGAAATCATTTTGGTTTCCATGGCAAACATATACAAAAGCTATTATCTGGATTGATATACAATGCCTGATGATACTGTTTACAACTGGTGGCTAGCTAGTGAGTGCTGTGGCAACTTGTTTTTAATTTCAACTTTGCACATAGTCCTTGATTTGTATTGCCAGTGACGGCCTTCCCAATAGCTGGAACACCTGGTGTCCTTTCATGAAGGTGTCTCGAGAGGCAGTCCCTTACAATAAACCTTGCATGGTACATTCAGCTGTACCGCTCGTACTCTGGCGTCCAGTACAAAACGTGCGCCTATTTATAGCAGCGGCGGCGGCATGTACTTCGCAGCGTACCAGTCTACCTTCTGTTGGCAGGGCATGCACTGTGTAGCTCATGCAGACAGGTGTATAACAGTAGCTATAGTAACACTTGACAGACCCTCGCATTTTACATCCTCTATAAAGCTAGGATTCCGTAATGGGTAAAAAGAAACCACCAGAGACTGACGTGATTTAACCCTTGAGGTGGGGTAGGAGCACTCGACACAAGCTATTACATCATGCTATTACTGTACGACACGCCCTGTGCAGTTACAAGGCCTACCATGTCTACACAGGAACTGCAGCACACAGTGGATACAGACAAGGATAACCTATATGGACACTGTTCAGGCGATGTCTAGTCACAGGTGGACTGGTACTGGTATATTATCGAGCGGTCAGCACTTCAATATGCCAATAGTGTACATGACAAGTGTATTACTGATCGGCTGAAACAGCAAGTTATCTGTGGAACAGGTAGCGGCATTACCCCGCCCTCTTGACAGGCTCTTACATGACATTGTTCATCAGTTAGATACATGGCCAACCCACTGTCTGTAATACAGTATATACATAACAGCAGGGGCAAATACACATATACAAGACTGGAGGTATTACTCATTAGAGGATGTTGTTACATGTATTTACTAATGTGTACCCTTAAGCAAACGATCAAACTATCTTACAATAATATGCAAGTGGATATTCTACACTGTTACCTAGCAGTGAGAGAGAAATGTGATAAACATCAAACATCTTTACCACATGAAAATATTCCATATCAGGAAACTCAACAGAACATACCAAATACAGATACACCCATACATATTATATATTTGTATATTATGTAACATAAACAGCATATGAATCTATTCATCCTCTACCTTAACGGTCATAACGGTACCAAATCAGATCATCTCACATGTCACAATAGGAAATTACATTCTTATATTAGAGCGTTTGATCAATGTCTACACTTATAACCAACATGGTCAACGATGTGAGAAGCATATATACCAGCTCAACACATTCTGTCAATTATCACTTACAAAAAGTGCATCCAAGAATTCTCTGCCTCTGTTGGGACGGTCTTTGCAAAACACTCAAATACATAGTTCCTTCCCTCATTGTTGTCCCAGAATACGGTACAGCTGGCAGCATAGGACACGGCGAACTCTAACCTGGATCCCACGTCGAAATTGGCTGGCGCCACAATACTGAAGGAGAACCTATCTGTGGGTCCGTCGCATGAGTTCTGCACATAAGACGCAGCTATGTCGTGGAAGGTGGCCCAGTTGTTAGTGCTGTAACGCACACGCACCATTTTGTTGAAGGAAATGTTCGCAACTCGAATCACCCCTGTAATTGTCATCCCTGTAATGACGGCATTCTCCAAACTAACCTTTTGAGCAAGAACCTTCTTCATGAAGTTTTCTGACGCCCCTGGTTGGGAAAAGCAGGCAGTGAGAAACCTGCTCCCCATTCCACGTCTGTCCTCCTCAAGTCCGACCCGCAGGTCCGCCAGGGCAGACGCGGGCACTGGGCGCGGTGTCTACGTTGACAATGTTCCTCACACATTCTAGATCCAACCCCATGGCGTCCGCAAAACGGACAACTTTCTTTCTGCTCGGTGTACCGGGGGGAGTTTTGTTAGTCTTGAGAGAAGATGACTTCCTTAACTCACTACGCGAAAAGTTAAATTCCTTATCTTCATACACGGGACTTTTAGAAGATACAAACTTCAGGAAAGCTTCCTCGGTTGTTGTTTCCAGAAATGGTCGATCGTTTATCTTTATTTTGAGTTCAGGTTTAGCAATAAAATCTGAGTTAGCAATTGTTTTTACAGCTTCCTCGAGTCGCTCTTTATGACCTTCCTGTGTATCTCTCAAGGTCAGAGCCATCGGGACTGTAAACAGAGTCACCAGAATGATCGTCGATCTCGTGCCCACCATTTATAGCACTCGCAAAATGTTCCAACTCATCATCGATTACATTCACGAAAATACCTTCTTCACTGGGAGTATCCGAGCCCACCGTCTCTGTTAATGAGGCTTGCCTCTCAGTCACTGGTTTCTCCTCCGGGTCCACTGACGACCCATAGTCCTGCATCTCCTGCTTGCTCGCGGCTCCCCCCTCCTCGGCCATCGCTTCCAACAGATGCATGCACTCACTGCACTCAATGCAGTCTCTTAGGCGTTCTCGAGGGTTCTGCACGAATGCCGAACTGACACTATATTCGTCCAAACTGCTATCCCGCACATAGGAAAGATTACGCGGAAGAAAGACAGTCATGTCATCCTCGCTGTCACAATGCATTGTGACTACTGTATGAAAGAGTAAGAAAATACATGTTTCTTATATCAGCTTCCATTCAAGAACGAAATCAAATGAAACATCACCACAAACCTGACACCGCTAGTGATTTCATAATCCTCAGTTTTGCTACTGTCACTGAGCCAGCTGACTGACAGTCTCAAGGTCACTCGACTCGCACGAGGGTTTGTTGATACACACGGCCGCGGCTCGCTGTGGCGGTCATGTTCCCTCTAAGACTGTACAGCCGTTCACTGTGGCTCCCCCACTGTATACTGTATCACACTGTGACCCTCCAACAATGAAGGGTACATACTTCCTTCACAAAGTCACTGAAGGTTATTCGACTGAGTTTACGGCCGTGAATACATCACTAAGGTTAAGTGACGTCACAGACCCTGACCTCCTGTAGGTCAATAGGGCAAAGGGTACCAGATGTAAACATTGCCACGTGGATTTCAGTCTCAGCTGATGACTCAATATAATCGCTGTGTTCGGTGGCGAATTTCCCTTGAGACACTGTGATATGTTTTGTTCGATGAAAACACTAAGTATAAGTAAATGTTGTGGTAAGATGACAGCGTACCCGAAACGATCATATAAATATCAGCAGAAACCATGTAATAATGATAATCCTATTATATAGGGTCTCTGAAAGCTGGAGCTAGAAACGCGGCCTGACTACAGCTAGGCATGTTTCATGTGATAATACAACATTTGTAATAACAAACACACATACATACCCCCTGTTTCACACAGAGCGATGTTACATCAATCACTATCGATTTCAACCCAGCCAGCTGTACGGCAGGCTCAATAAGACAAGGTGAAACAACGGTTCTCTCACGGTAACATTCTCAGAACCGTTCACGTCGAAGTAAAGTTTGAGTCGGGTCTTTTGTTGTCTGCTTTGGTGTAATTTTCAGCAACGGTCACTGCACTTGAACACAGTTCACATGTTTTGACATTAATTTACTAATGTACATTGCCGTGAAGAAAACTTGAATTCATCATCTCTGTGTTATTCATTGTGACAGAGACCCCAACGTCCACCTTGTAATAAAGATATAATGTCAATCAATGTTTGTTTTTGTTGGAATGTTTTTCGTTTTAATATTTATATTTTGGTATTTATTTCATTCTATTTAAGGGGTCAGCAATATTGTACATGAAAATATTAAAATACTAATGCTTAAAAATTATGGGAAGTGAGTGTTGTGTGTGACGATGGGGAGGAGGGGTGGGGGTGGTGGTGTCATTGATTTTGTACACATGTAAGTGGGAGTGGTCTCTTACTTTGTACATACATTTTAGTGAGGGAGGGGTGTCATTCACATTGTACATGCTTCTCAATAAAAATCATCACACACACACACGCACACCACAAAACCCATAAATTATGAACGGTCCCTTATGCAGTGATCGACCGCCTCCGTGGTGTAGTGGTTAGAGCGTCCGCCCGGAGAGCGGAAGGGCGCGGGTTCGATCCCCGACCGCGTCATACCAAAAAGACGTTAAAATATGGTACTTGTTGGTCCCTGCCTGGCGCTCGGAATTAATAGGGAAAAAACAAGGACTGGTCGACTCGGAGTCAGTATAGTGTGTCTGGGTGGGGTATTCATGCTTCACTGCGGCATGGTATCTCAGTGGGCTAGCACTATAAAACCAGCTTAAGTCTGGGCTAGTACAAGAAGCCGCAAATACACATACACACGCATGCATGTCGTCATATGAGCGAAATATTCTCAAGCACGACGTTAAACCCAATTCCACCACCACCTATGCAGTGATCGAAACAATGGCCTGCTCGCCTGCCCGAGGCTGGCAATTTTCCTGTGGGGCTGCCTGAAAAGAATCTCCACCAGCCCGATTGTCTAGCTGATAGTTTTAAATACCTCCCTTTTGCAAGCTGCGTATGTATAACACGCGAGAAGATATATTTGAGGCGGGTATCGCTTTAAACTTTCGCTATTAAATGTTTTCAGAAAATATATCATTTCATGATGTAAACCGATAAGTGGATTTACAAGTTTAACAGGCTCTTTTCAAATTTATTTTGTCCCTGGACTATCTCGGTATGCTGAGGTGAGATTGTATGAAGTCTGCGAGACATGAGTTAACTTCTTTTCATCTACTGACATGATTGTAAAACTGGGTCGTTAATGGGCATACATGTATTGTGAATGACAGTTTGATACAGCATAAACCACATATCTTTTTATATGGTCTCTGGTTACAGATATCATTGCTTTGTGAAACAATGCAAGATTCATTTATGGGTTAGAAATTGATAATTGTCGATGCGCTGTTGTCCTTCTCATAGAATCACGAAATCCTGAGACGACTGCATGTATGCTAATTCATACGGAGGTTACGCAGTGGAAATTAAACTAAATTATCTATGGTGTGCAGTGGAAGTTAAACTAAACTTCATAAATTTGGACTCTACCTTTCAATCAACTAAATGTGAAATCCTTATAAACAACTAAACGTTTTGAAGGGTTCGTAAAGAATGATGATCTCCGGACACAGTACGTGATAGTACAAATACACCTTGCCGCGCGTCAGGTGTATTTGTACTATCACGTACTGTGTCCGAGAACATCAGTTCTTTACGGACCCTTCAGAATGTTCTCCATGATAGACCCTGTCTATCATCATTTATTTTAGAGTAAGGCATCCTCAAAACAACCAAATAAATACTAAAATGCCCAATCTATTTACAACAATCACTGTACAACACTTGAACGTTGTGTTCTATTTACACTATGAACTGGTATCTTCTAGAAGTATCTTAGTCAGTCAAGTTATACTCCAAAGGACAAACCTTTGTCACTGGTCGAGTGAACCTCGACTTTCCAACTTGAACATCTACCACCCTGACGTGGCCATCCTTCCCTGGGTAAGTTTCACTATCCTCCCTAGAGGGCCAAGTTCCTCGTGGGTTATCTTGTGATACGAGAATAACCACATCATCAATTTTGAAATCTCTTGATGGCGTGACCCACTTTTTCCTAACATTCAAAGTTGGAAGCCATTCTCTCATCCATCTCCTCCATACATGCCTGATGAGTTCCTGTATTCTCCGCCAACGCTTCTGGGGCGCAAAAGGAAGTTGAATCTATTTCTGGAGCAAAGTCTCCCCAAGCTGTCCATGTGAAAATGGTTTGGAGGAGCGGAACATCATCTTGAATGTGGGCACTCTGATAGAGTTAGTGGTCCTCGAACCAACAGAGCTTCAACACCCGTAAAGGCAGTCATCAATTCTTCATCGGTGACATCACTTGATCCAAGAACCACATAAATGGCCCGTTTAGCTGATTTGACCATGGATTCGAAGATGCCTCCGAAGTGAGGAGCATTTGGCGGATTAAACCTCCAAACAATGCCTTTGTTTGCCAATTTTGATTTCATGCTGCCAGAATCTAAAGATTTCACCAGCTCTTTAAGCTCTTTACGGCTCCAACGAAATTAGTGCCGTTGTCAGATACAATCTCCTTGGGCCAACCTCTTCTATGTGCCATGCGGAACAGGGCATTCAAAATGAATTTGTGTCTAGTCCGAAAGCAATCTCTAAAGTGTACAGCACGAGGTAGCAAGACACGTGAAGAGACAAAGATACCTCTTCTGGCGGCTTCTACCCTCGACCCTGTACAGTTACAAACGGACCAGCAAAGTCCACCCAGTTTGAACAAATGCTCTCATTGGACAGACTACTCTACTCTTTGGAAGATTTCCCATGAGCTGTTGTGCTGGTTTTGCCTTTTGTTTTTTGCACCAAGCACATTCATGTTCCCATTCGCGAATTTCCTCTCTTGAGGATACAATCCAGAATTTGGAAGACAACGAGGCCAATGTGCTGTTGGTTCCCATATGAAGACACTTTTCATGATAGTGTTTCACGATCAGTTTCGTCACCCAGCTTTTTCTGGGGAGAATGATGGGAAACCTAGCATCCCAAGACATTTGTTGTACTTCTGCAAACCTTAATCTACCATTTAACCTCATCACCCCTATTTCATCAAGAAAAGGCTGCAATCCAATGAGCTTACTATTGATGCTACTCCTTTGTTCTGGTTCAGTGCCATATACTCTGTAGGAAATGCTTCCTTTTGTTCATTTGCTATTAGTTTTCTTTTCAGCCTCCTCAATCTCTTCTAGGTCAAGATTGTCTCTCCTTCTGATATATTTTGCTGTACGAGAGTTGTTTAGAAATCTGTATACCCATGCAAAGATTCTACAAAGTCTATTCCAGTCAGAAAACCTACATGGATCTAAATGCCATGGTGCATCATCATGTTGAACATTCATAGTAACTTTGAAGCTTGTTCCAGTTTTCCTTTCCAGATCTACCTTCTCGAACGCATTTATCTGTTCTGGCCATTGACTTTTATCATGTGCTAAAAACTCAGGACCATGCAGCCAGGTTGTTGTGCCCAGAGTTTCAGGTTTACTTCCTTTGGTAAGTATGTCAGCTGCATTCAGCTTTGTTGGCACATGCATCCACTGACAAGGTTTTGTCATCTCTTGAATGTAGCCTACACGATTGGCCACGAATTGCTTAAAGCTTCTACTGTGGTTCTTAATCCACCATAAAACATTCATGCTATCAGACCAGATCTGTGCATCATGTGGTGACATGTCTAGTCCTTTTGCAACAGCCAGAAGTAGTTTCACTCCCAGAACAGCGGCCATTAACTCAAGTCGTGGAACGCTGACAGTCTTGATTGGAGCAACATGGCTTTTTGATGCAACAAGTTGACTACCTATTCTATCTTCATGACCACTCACCAGGTATATCACAGCGCCAAACGCATCTTGTGATGCATCTACAAACACATGCAGACATGGAATGGCTATCTCTGAGCTAAATTCTATCCACCTTGGGAAACTTAACGACTTCAAATCTGCCAATTCCACATACCACTGAAATGCATTTTCTTCTAATTCAGGATGCATCTTTTCATCCCATCCTACACCAGACAACCAAATATGTTGCAAAATAATCTTTGCCCTAATTGTAAATGGAGCTAGAAGCCCTAGAGGGTCAAATATCTTTGCAATTTCTCTCAAGAAAGCTCTCTTCGACATGTGGAAGTGATCATTTGGAAGTTTGTAGCAGAACTGAAACTTATCATTCTCTGCGTTCCAAAGTAACCCAAGAGCTTTCACAGATGGCAGCTCAGACATCTGGATATTAATTTCAGATAGTCTATCTGCAACTGGAATACATTCAAGTACCTTCAATGAATTGGAGACCCACTTCCTGGCATGCATTCCAGCTGATGTCCACAGCTCATTTATTTGATCATAAAGCTTTTAGCGCTTTGTCTTCTGTCTCAACAGAATCCATTGTGTCATCCATGTATGTTGATTTAGCAACTGTTTCTGCTGCCAAAGGAAGGTGACTCTCACATGCCTTAGCATGTTCCTGTGTAACATACTGTGCTAGAAAGGGCGAAATTCATTCCAAAGACTACCCGTGAAAATTCATACACATCTGGTTCTTTCTCCACATTCATGGACCTCCAAAGAAATTCAGGGAAGAAAGGCTGATCACCTTTAGGAATCTGAATTTGTGGGTACATTTCTGCAATGTCACATATGATCGCAATTGGATGTTTTCTAAATCTTAGCAGTATTTCAACCAGATTATTCTGCAGTTTTGGACCTTGTTGCACAAACATCATTTAGCTTTAAAGACACATTATCACATTTAGCTGATGCATCGAAACCATCCGTACTTTTGTTGTATTTCTGTCAGGCCGGACAACAGGAAAATGTGGTAAAGTACCAGGATTTGTTCTTTGATTTCTTTTTCAGGCACTTTTTTATGTATCCCTTTTTCTCATACTGTGATATCACATCCTCATATGCTGTTTGAATTGTATCACATCTTTTGATAACTTTTTCTCAATTTGTTTCAGGCGATTGAAAGCAATATCATAATTACTTTCAGGAAGTTTTGAACCTTCCTTCCATGGAACACCAACAGTGTACCTCTCTGAATCATGGGTAAGTGATTCTTTTTACAGCATTCACAGCCATTTCCTCATCTCTTGTCATCATAGGTTTGGATCCTGATATGGATTCAACCTCCCAAAACCCATCTACCAATGCCTCAAGTTCTTTTCATCACTTGTTGTTTTAGCATTGTGAATAAAGAATGAGCCTGTCACTTGTGTGTTATCTATTTCTGAATCATGCACTTTACCAATGCACGTCCAACCCAGCAGTGTTAACCTTGCTATTGGATCACCAGGCTGACCACAAACATCTTTAAGAGAACAATGGAGTTCCAAATAATCCATGCCAATCAATATGTCTACAATTGGTCTAGAGCTCAATTTTGGAAACTCAATGTCACGTAAGTGGTTCCAGTCATGTGCATGTCTTTGCCAAGTCAAGGACCTTCATCATCCCTGTGACCTTTGTTGTAGTGCAGGTGATATTGCCATGTCCACCGAGCCATTTCAACACTTTCTAAACCGTACTTCCAACAGCCATGCTATTAAAGGTTTCCCTGGGCTTGCTGTTCAGAACATTAACAGATACTGTCTGTCTTTTGACCCTGTACCCCTAACTCTGATACTATTGTCTTCATTGATGTATGTTTGGGGTGCTGGCATCATCAAGAAGAGCATTGACCTTTATTCTACGCAACCCATTCTTTAGAATAACTGGAACTGTTCTGAGTGAAGAAAAATAATATCCCTTTCTTTGTTGTTGACATTTGTTGTTGTTTGTTTGTTCTCCGTTTTATGTGTTCTTCAGAGTTGTTACTTTTGTTCACATAATTCTTTGTCTGTGTTTTTTTAACCCAGTTACTGTCATGTAACAATCTGTTGTGTGTCGAACCGACATCCTTCAATACCACACATGGGATGTTTTGTGTAGCATAGTTTCCAACATGACGCACTCCTAAGCATCGAGAAAGCACAATTTCAATTCTTTAGCTTTAGCCCATCGATTCTTGGATATCTAAATCCCTTGAAGCGTGTACAGGTTCCTATTTGATGAATCCCTTCTCATGACAGAAGTTACAGAACAGTACCTGTGACTTTCCAAAGAACGACTGGATCGAAAATATATGGGGGTAAGAGAAGGCAAATCGCTTTGAAAATGGAGGAAGTTTATAACTTCCGACCGGATTCAAGGTCCATAGGAACGCCAAGGACCTGGAGAACTTTGGTGAGACCTTTTAGACATCACTGTTGTCAGTCTCAGAGAAACTGATAAAATAGGGAAGAATTGGGTGACGGTGTCTGTATTCCCAATTGTTGAGAAAAATGACATAGGTCAATGATAACAAATTATCAAAGATGGTTACGTTTTGAAATCCAACATCAGGAATCAGTAGAATCTTTAAAGAGAATGGGTTCTTAAAGAATCTGAATTTCAAACAGTTGCATCTGAGGTAAAACTAGGTATCATTGAAAAAGACTAAGGAGAAGGAACATAAGCACAATCAAAAGTCAGGGTCGTTCTTTGGAAAGTCACAGGTACTTGTTCTGTAACTTCTGTCATGAGAAGGGTCATCAAATAGGAACCTGTACACGCCTCAGGGATTTAGATATCCAGAATCGATGGGCTAAAGCTAAAGAATTGAAATTCGTGCTTTCGATGCTTAGAGTGCGTCATGTTGGGGAAACTATGCTACACAAACATCCCATGTGGTATTGAAGAAATGTGAAATAAACTAATAAATAATGAAGTTTTAAACTTAATATGAAGAAACTGTCTACCTAGCAAGTGTTAAATGTTAGTGAATAATTCTCTCTCAACTATCTCTGTTTCTATTTCTATTTTATCTGTACTTGCTAGCTATATCACTTGGAGAGAGTTACCCACTAACCACCGTCACTAGCCTACAACTGAAAGTTTTTACATCTGTCTCATACGCTGGTCGACCTTCGCGCAGAATCTCGTGCAGCATGAAAAGCTAATGTCCTTTGCGCTGCCATTGTAGGTGGTATTTGTACTATCACGCATGCTGTGTCCGAGAACATCAGTTCTTTACGGACCCTTCTCAGAACATGCCCCCTTCCATGATAGACCCCCTGTCTATCATCATTTATTTAGAGTAAGGCATCCTCAAAACAACCAAATAAATACTAAAATACCCAATCTATTTACAACAATCACTGTACAACACTTGAACGTTGTGTTCTATTTACACTATGAACTGGTATCTTCTAGAGTATCTTAGTCAGTCGCTATAATTCCAAAGGACAAACCTTTGTCACTGGTCGAGTGAACCTCGACTTTCCAACTTGAACATCTACCAACCCTGACGTGGCCATCCTTCCCTGCAGTTTTCACTATATCCTCCCTAGAAGCTACAAGTTCCTCGTGGGTTATCTTGTGATAATGAGAATAACCACATCATCAATTTTGAAATCTCTTGATGGCGTGGACCCACTTTTTCCTAACATTCAAAGTTGGAAGCCATTCTCTCATCCATCTCCTCCATACATGCCTGATGGAGTTCCTGGCCTCCTCCCGCCAACGCTTCTGGCTGTTGCAAAAGGACTAGACATGTCACCACATGATGCACAGATCTGGTCTGATAGCATGAATGTTTTATGGTGGATTAAGAACCACAGTGGGCACTCTTGATAGGTTAGTGGTCTCGAATTCAACAGAGCTTCAACACCCGGTAAAGGCAAGTCATCAATTCTTCATCGGTGACATCACTTGATTCAAGAACCCATAAATGGCCCGTTTAGCTGATTTGCACTTCATGGATTGAAGATGCCTCCCGAAGCGAGGAGCATTTGGCGGATTAAACCTCCAAACAATGCCTTTGTTTGCCAATTTTGATTTCATGCTGCCAGAATCTAAAGATTCTCACCAGCTCTTTTAAGCTCTTTTACGGCTCCTCCAACGAAATTAGTGCCGTTGTCAGGATACAATCTCCTTGGGCCAACCTCTTCTAGTGTGCCATGCGGAACAGGGCATTCAAAAATGAATTTGTGTCTAGTCCCAAAAGCAATCTCTAAGTGTACAGCACGAGTAGCAAGACACGTGAAGAGACAAAGATATTCCCTCTTCTGGCGGCTTCTACCTCGACCCTGTACAGTTACAAACGGACCAGCAAAGTCCACCCCAGTTTGAACAAATGCTCTCATTGAACAGACTACTCTACTCTTTGGAAGATTTCCCATGAGCTGTTGTGCTGGTTTTGCCTTTTGTTTTTTGCACCAAGCACATTCATGTTCCCATTCGCGAATTTCCTCTCTTGAGGATACAATCCAGAATTTGGAAGACAACGAGGCCAATGTGCTGTTGGTTCCCATGTGAAGACACTTTTCATGATGGTGTTTCACGATCAGTTTCGTCACCCAGCTTTTCTGGGGAGAATGATGGGAAACCTAGCATCCCAAGACACAGTACTTCTGCAAACCTCAATCTACCATTTAACCTCATCACCCTATTTCATCAAGAAAGGCTGCAATCCAATGAGCTTACTATTGATGCTACTCTTTGCTCTGTTTCAGTGCCATATACTCTGTAGGAAATGCTTCCTTTTGTTCATTTGCTATTAGTTTTCTTTTTCAGCCTTCCTCAATCTCTTCTTGGTCAAGATTGTCTCTCCTTCTGATATGTTTTGCTGACCGAGAGTTGTTCAGAAATCTGTATACCCATGCAAAGATTCTACAAAGTCTATTCCAGTCAGAAACCTACATGGATCTAAATGCCATGGTGCATCATCATGTTGAACATTCATAGTAACTTTGAAGCTTGTTCCAGTTTTCCTTTCCAGATCTACCTTCTCTCGAACGCATTTATCTGTTCTGGCCATTGACTTTTTATCATGTGCTAAAAACTCAGGACCATGCAGCCAGGTTGTTGTGCCCAGAGTTTCAGGTTTACTTTTTCTTTGGTAAGTATGTCAGCTGCATTCAGCTTTGTTGGCACATGCATCCACTGACAAGGTTTTGAAATCTCTTGATGGCGTGACCCACTTTTTCCTAACATTCAAAGTTGGAAGCCATTCTCTCATCCATCTCCTCCATACATGCCTGATGAGTTCCTGTATTCTCCGCCAACGCTTCTGGGGCGCAAAGGAAGTTGAATCTATTTCTGGAGCAAAGTCTCCCCAAGCTGTCCATGTAGAAAATGGTTTGGAGGAGCGGAACATCATCTTGAATGTGGGCACTCCTGATAGGTTAGTGGTTCGAATCCCACTCCCCCTACCTTCCCATACCTCTTAGGTGTGGGCGCCTCAGCTATCTAGTTCGCTCGTTGGTTGAGGGGTACAAAGGTCATTACCTTTAACACCTAGGGGAATGTTTGAGCTGAGGAAGACCTCAGCTTTATAGAGGAGAAAAAAAGTAGTTTCTGACTCCCAGAACAGCGGCCATTAACTCAAGTCGTGGAACGCTGACAGTCTTGATTGGAGCAACATGGCTTTTTGATGCAACAAGTTGACTACCTATTCTATCTTCATGACCACTCACCAGGTATATATCACAGCGCCAAACGCATCTTGTGATGCATCTACAAACACATGCAGACATGGAATGGCAATCCTCTGAGCTAAATTCTATCCACTTTGGGAAACTTAACGACTTCAAATCTGCCAATTCCACATACCACTGAAATGCATTTTCTTCTAATTCAGGATGCATCTTTTTTCATCCCATCCTACACCAGACAACCAAATATGTTGCAAAATAATCTTTGCCCCTAATTGTAAATGGAGCTAGAAGCCCTAGAGGGGTCAAATATCTTTGCAATTTCTCTCAAGAGCTCTCTTCGACATGTAAGAGTGATCATTTGGAAGTTTGTAGCAGAACTGAAGCTTATCATTCTCTGCGTTCCAAAAGTAACCCAAGAGCTTTCACAGATGGCAGCTCCAGACATCTGGATATTAATTTCAGATAGTCTATCTGCAACTGGAATACATTCAAGTACCTTCAATGAATTGAGACCCACTTCCTGGCATGCATTCAGCTGTTGTCCACAGCTCATTTATTTGATCATAAAGCTTTGGCTTTGTCTTCTGTCTCAACAGAGTCCATTGTGTCATCCATGTATGTTGATTTAGCAACTGTTTCTGCTGCCAAAGGAAGGTGACTCTCACATACCTTAGCATGTTCCTGTGTAACATACTGTGCTAGAAAGGGCGAACAATTCATTCCTCAAAGACTACCCGTGAAAATTCATACACATCTGGTTCTTTCTCCACATTCATGGACCTCCAAAGAAATCTGAAGAAGGCTGATCACCTTTTAGGAATCTGAATTTGTAAGTACATTTTCTGCAATGTCACATATATGATCGCCAATTGGATGTTTTCTAAATCTTAGCAGTATTTCAACCAGATTATTCTGCAGTTTTGGACCTTGTTGCACAACATCATTTAAAAGACACATTATCACATTTAGCTGATGCATCGAAAGCCATCCGTACTTTTGTTGTATTTTCTGTCAGGCCGGACAACAGGGAAAATGTGGTAAAGTACCATGATTTGTTCTTGATTTCTTTTCAGGCACTTTTTTTTATGTATCCCTTTTTTCATACTGTGATATCACATCCTCATATGCTGTTTGAATTGTCACATCTTTTGATAACTTTTTCTCAATTTGTTTCAGGCGATTGAAGCAATATCATAATTGCTTTCAGGAAGTTTTGAACCTTCCTTCCATGGAACACCAACAGTGTACCTCTCTGAATCATGGGTAGAAAGTGATTCTTTTACAGCATTCACAGCCATTTTCCTCATCTCTCTTGTCATCATGGGTTTGCGGATCCTGATATGGAGTTCAACCTCCCAAAAGCACCTATCTACCAATGCCTCAAGTTCTTTTTCATCGCAGCTTGTTGTTTTAGCATTGTGAATAAAGAATGAGCCTGTCTTCAATGTGTTATCTGTTCTGGAACTCATGCGCTTTACCAATGCAAGTCAAGCCAGTGGTGTTAACCTTGCTATTGGATCACCAGGCTGACCACAAACATCTTTAAGAGAACAATGGAGTTTGACTAATCCATGCCAATCAATATGTCTTTACAATTGGTCTGGAGCTCCAATTTTGGAAACTCAATGTCACATAAATAAGTGGTTCCAGTCAATGTGCATGTCTTTTTGCCAGTCAAGGACCTTCATCATCCTTGACCTTTGTTGTAAAGTAAGTGCGGATATTGCCATGTCCACCGAGCCATCCAGCACTTTCTGAAACCTACTTCAACAGCCATGCTATTGAGGTTTCATAGCGCTTGTTGTAGGTTTAGAAAGTGTTGATGGCTTTCGATGGTATGTTTAATATCCTTAACAAAAGTCTGGCAGGCGATAGTCACTGTTTAACGAAAATTTCATGCACGTAACTGGAACACTACGTGACATTGATTTCAAAGTGAAGCTCCAGGCTAATTAACTGAACGACGACGGCATGAATATTTGGAGACTCCATTAATTCTTAAGATGTTTGTGGTATCGTAATGACCAATAACAGGTGCTACCACTGGTGGACGTGCATTAACCAGATTACGCCGAATGAGCTGCCTGGTGAGCTTTCATTCTTTATTCACAATAACTAAAACAACTGAAGTGATGAAAGAGCTTTGAGCATTATTAGTAGGTTTTTGGGGAGTTGAATCATATCGAGATCCAAACCTGATGATGAGGAAAATAACGTGATGCTGTAAGCGTCGCACCCATGATTCAGTACGCTATTCCATGGAAAGGAAGGTTCAAACTTCCTGTATTGCTTTCAATCACTTCCTGGCTGAAGCGAAAAGCCATCAAAAGATGTGAACAATCAAACGGCGCTCAATATTGATCGTGAAAAGATGCAGAGATGCCTGCGTCAGGGCACAAATCATGGTGCCTGCATTTTCATTGACCTGATGAAAGCTGCAACAAAGGCTGCGGATGATTTTCAGGCTCCATCAGCAAATGTGATAATGTCGGCAAGCCTGTTGTGCGGCTAGATCAAAGCTACTGGAACTATCTGGTTATCTGCTAGGTGAAAACGTCAATTACGTCATGCGAAATATTAATTCGAATTTCTAAGGTGGTGATCGGCTTCTTTCTGGAAGATCAGCGAATGTGAAAACGGATAATATTTTCGCGGGTATTTCTTGAATGAGTTGTTCGCCGCTCTAGCGACATCACGCAGGCTGTCTTGGGCATGTGAAGTCACCGCTGGCGGCAGGCTGATTATGCATGTGACACGATAGTTCTGTTGGTTTCGAACTGGCGTAAACTTTATGATCGGCTCGAGCTGTGGTTTAACGCTGGAATGCGCCGAAGATGGTGCTAATTCATTGAGGAAGTAACATTCCGGTTACCCGAATGAACTGTACAATTAATATCCAGATGTCTGGTGCCGTCTGTGGCGGAGCCACTTTGGAACGCGAGAAAGAATGATGAAGTTTCGGTTACTGCAAACTTTTCAGATATCGCTTCCTAAATAACTGAAGAATTGCGAAGATGACGACCTCTGAAATAACTCCGATACGAACAATTCATTTTGCAACGCTATTGTCTGGTGAGATGAGGATGGCGATGCATCAGAAGAAAATGCGACGAACGTATGGTAACGAATTTGAAAGTCGTTGAGATTTCCCCAAAGAATGGATGAAATTTAACTCGAAAGATGCCATTCATGTCTGCATCAATGTTGTAGATGCATCTGTAGATTTATCAACGATATACCTGATGATGATTAATGAAGATAGATAGTGACGGCTTTGTTGCGTCAAAAAAACCATGTTGCTTTCAATCAGGCTTTGTCGTTCACGACTACGGAAGATTTAAGCATATATTTGGTCGGCTCTCGCTCATAACATTCGGTGTTATGACGCTGTACCCATAAACCGGCACGGTAAACTGGGCGCTTTGAGCGCCACGCCTAAGGTAATGAAGGTAGAGATTTCGAACCATATTGTACATTCAGATGATGTTCGCTCGCTAAACCATTGAACTGCTCGAAGCTAATTCAACTTCACTTAAACGTTGAATAAAGAATCGAGTATGGAGGATGGATGAGCCAATGTTGGGAAAAAGTGGTCATATCGAAAACGCTGATAGAACAATTATATTAAACAAGCTGGTGCGGCGACATACTACCGAAAGTAGGCAAAGGCTTCTGTGGTTACAGCATGATAGATGAATGCGTTCGGCAGATCTGGAAGAAAACTGGAACAACTTTCAAGCAGGTGAACTTTGTAGAAGATATCTTCGTGGTAATACTCGATCCGTAGCGCTGAAGGAGATGCTTGACGGAAAACGAAGGCACAACTAATAACAATGAACAAACATTTCTGGTATATGGCGGCTGGGGCAAGCGTCAATATTAAACTGGATGCGGCCTGTGATGAAATAGGGTAAATGTTAGTTTGCAGTAATGTTGAGGATGCTGGGTTATCGTCCCCAGCTGGGTGGCTTGTCGTGAAATTTCATCGTGAACTACGGCAACGTGGCGCGTTGTCGATTCGTTATATCGAGAATACTGATGGTTTATCGAATAACGTGCAAACAAGAAAACCAACGGCTTCGTGAATCTTCCAAAGGCGTGGTCACCAATGAACATTCAAACTGGATCGTTTAATAACGAGATAAATTGGCATCAATTGTCTTCTCTTCGTGTCTTTACTAAATTAGCAGCTACGCTGCTTTCGGACTTGGGTGCAAATTCGTTTTGAATATTATATTCACGTAATATAGGTTGATCAACGTATCACGACGCGGCATATTTCGTTGGGCTATAGCGAAAGCTGTTGAAATCTTTGAATTCTGACATCGTAATTGACGGAGCAAAGGCAATTTAATCCGCCAAATAACGCTTTCGGAGGAGCGTCTTCGGATCGTGATCGACGGTATCGGTTTCAACTGGATCGAAGTGATGCCGATGGTGATGAAGCTTCTGGCCCGGTCGGACCATACTAATATCGGTATGCTGTTAATCCGCCATGGGCTATTCGTACTTATCCGAACCGGATCGTCGTATGATGACAGCATCAATCATCTGCAACAGCCGAAGCGATCATCGAGATGGATGGAATGACTCAGCGCGAATTGGAAAAGATGGTCGTTCAGGTGATGATGTGGTATTCTCGATATCGCTGCGAAGTCTGGAAGGATGATGGCGAAGGTATTATACATTCGAAACAGATGTTCGAGATTGAAGGGATAAGTTCACGCTCGACCAGTGATGAAATTTGTCACTTTGAATATGGCGACATTCGAATAACAGTTCATAATGTAAAATAGGGCTGACGATCGATTATGCGGTGATTGATAATAATGGGCCACAAAGTATTTATTGGTTGTTTTGAGGATACTATAAATAAATGATGATAGACGGTCTATCGTGGAGAATGTTCTGAAGGAACGTCGTTTTCCGGTTACAATGCGTCGAATACAAACTACACCTGACGCGCTGATGGTTTCTTTCATGCTTTACTGCAGCGCGATGTAAACTTTCGGTTAATGAGCAGTGACGATGATTGGTGGCAAAGTGATAATACAGTAAATAAATGAAAACGAGATAGTTGAAGTGTCACTAACGTTAACTTGCTTGCTGGAGAATGAACCGATTTCTTCATATTGGTTAAACTTCATTGACTGATAGTTTATTCATTTCTTCAATACCACATGGGATGTTTGTGTGGCATGGTTTCCCCGGCGCGGCGCTGCTCCCTGGCATCAGGCACAGTTTCCAGTTCTTTGGCTTTAGGCCATCGATTCTGGATGTCTAAAGTCCTGGAAGCGTGTGTACGGGACCTATATTTGATGGCCCTTCTCATGACAGAAGTTACAGAACAGTACCCTGTGGACTCTTCCAAAGAACGACCCTGACTTTTGATTGTACTTTGTGTTCCTTCTCCTTGGTCTTTTCAATGATGCCTGGTTTTGCCTCAGATGCAGCTGTTTGAAATTCAGATTCTTTAAGAACCCATTCTCTTAAAGATTCTAACTGATTCCTGATGTTGGATTTCAAACAAACCATCTTTGATAATTTGTTATCATTGACCCTGTCATTTTCTCAACAATTGGGAATACAGACACCCGTCACCCAATTCTTTCTATTTTTATCAGTTTCTCTGAGACTGACAACAGTGATGTCTAAAAAGGTCTGCAAAGAGGATTTCTCCAGGTCCTTGGCGTTCCCTGGACGAATCGGTCGGAAGTTATAAAACTTCCTCCATTTTCAAAGCGATTTGCCTTCTCTTACCCCATATTTTTGATCCAGTCGTTCTTTGGAAAGTCCACAGGTACTGTTCTGTAACTTCTGTCATGAGAAGGGTCATCAAATAGGAACCTGTACACGCTTCAGGGATTTAGATATCCAGAATCGATGGGCTAAAGCTAAAGAATTGAAATTGTGCTTTTCGATGCTTAGGAGTCTCGTCATGTTGGGAAACTATGCTACACAAACATCCCATGTGGTATTGAAGGATGTCGGTCGACACACAACAGATTGTTACATGACAGTAACTGGGTTAAAACACAGACAAAAAGAATTATGTGAACAAAAGTAACAACTCTGAAGAACATAAAACGGAGAACAAACAAACAACAACAATGTCAACAACAAGAAAGGGATATTATTTTCTTCACTCAGAACAGTTCCAGTTATTCTAAAGAATGGGTTGCGTAGAATAAAGGTCAATGCTCTTCTTGATGATGCTAGCACCCAAACATACATCAATGAAGACGTAGTATCAGAGTTAGGGGTACAGGGTCAAAGACAAGACAGTATAAGTCAGGGTCTTTGAACAGCAAGCAGGAAACCTTTAATAGCATGGCTGTTGAAGTAGGTTTAGAAAGTGTTGATGGCTCGGTGGACTTGACAATATCCGCACTAACTACAACAAAGGTCACAGGGATGATGAAGGTCCTTGACTGGCAAAGACATGCACATGACTGGAACCACTTACGTGACATTGAGTTTCCAAAATTGAGCTCCAGACCAATTGTAGACATATTGATTGGCATGGATTATTTGGAACTCCATTGTTCTCTAAAAGATGTTTGTGGTCAACCTGGTGATCCAATAGCAAGGTTAACACCACTGGGTTGGACGTGCATTGGTAAAGTGCATGATTCAGAAACAGATAACACACAAGTGACAGGCTCATTCTTTATTCACAATGTTAAAACAACAAGTGATGACAAAGAACTTGAGGCATTGGTAGATAGGTTTTGGGAGGTTGAATCCATATCAGGATCCAAACCTATGATGACAAGAGATGAGGAAATGGCTGTGAATGCTGTAAAAGAATCACTTACCCATGATTCAGAGAGGTACACTGTTGGTGTTCCATGGAAGGAAGGTTCAAAACTTCCTGAAAGTTATTATGATATTGCTTTCAATCGCCTGAAACAAATTGAGAAAAAGTTATCAAAAGATGTGACAATTCAAACAGCATATGAGGATGTGATATCACAGTATGAGAAAAGGGATACATAAAAAGTGCCTGAAAAAAGAAATCAAGAACAAATCCTGGTACTTACCACATTTCCCTGTTGTCCGGCCTGACAGAAATACAACAAAAGTACGGATGGTTTTCGATGCATCAGCTAAATGTGATAATGTGTCTTTAAATGATGTTGTGCAACAAGGTCCAAAACTGCAGAATAATCTGGTTGAAATACTGCTAAGATTTAGAAAACATCCAATTGCGATCATATGTGACATTGCAGAAATGTACTTACAAATTCAGATTCCTAAAGGTGATCAGCCTTTCTTCAGATTTCTTTGGAGGTCCATGAATGTGGAGAAAGAACCAGATGTGTATGAATTTTCACGGGTAGTCTTTGGAATGAATTGTTCGCCCTTTCTAGCACAGTATGTTACACAGGAACATGCTAAGGCATGTGAGAGTCACCTTCCTTTGGCAGCAGAAACAGTTGCTAAACCAACATACATGGATGACACAATGGATTCTGTTGAGACAGAAGACAAAGCTAAAGCTTTATGATCAAATAAATGAGCTGTGGACAACAGCTGGAATGCATGCCAGGAAGTGGGTCTCCAATTCATTGAAGGTACTTGAATGTATTCCAGTTGCAGATAGACTATCTGAAATTAATATCCAGATGTCTGAGCTGCCATCTGTAAAAGCTCTTGGGTTACTTTGGAACGCAGAGAATGATAAGTTTCAGTTCTGCTACAAACTTCCAAATGATCACTTCTACATGTCGAAGAGAGCTTTCTTGAGAGAAATTGCAAAGATATTGACCCTCTAGGGCTTCTAGCTCCATTTACAATTAGGGCAAAGATTATTTTGCAACATATTTGGTTGTCTGGTGTAGGATGGGATGAAAAGATGCATCCTGAATTAGAAGAAAATGCATTTCAGTGGTATGTGGAATTGGCAGATTTGAAGTCGTTAAGTTTCCCAAGGTGGATAGAATTTAGCTCAGAGATAGCCATTCCATGTCTGCATGTGTTTGTAGATGCATCGCAAGATGCGTTTGGCTACTGTGTTATACCTGGTGAGTGGTCATGAAGATAGAATAGGTAGTCAGCTTGTTGCTTCAAAAAGCCATGTTGCTCAATCAAGGCTGTCAGCGTTCCACGACTTGAGTTAATGGCCGCTGTTCTTGGAATAAAACTACTTCTGGCTGTTGCAAAAGGACTAGACATGTCACCACATGATGCACAGATCTGGTCTGATAGCATGAATGTTTTATGGTGGATTAAGAACCACAGTAGAAGCTTTAAGCAATTCGTGGCCAATCGTGTAGGCTACATTCAAGAGATGACAAAACCTTGTCAGTGGATGCATGTGCCAACAAAGCTGAACGCAGCTGACATACTTACCAAAGGAAGTAAACCTGAAACACTGGGCACAACAACATGGCTGCATGGTCCTGAGTTTTTAGCACATGATAAAAGTCAATGGCCAGAGCAGATAAATGCGTTCGAGAAAGTAGATCTGGAAAGGAAAACTGGAACAAGCTTCAAAGTTACTATGAATGTTCAACATGTTGATGCACCATGGCGTTTAGATCCATGTAGGTTTTCTGACTGGAATAGACTTTGTAGAATCTTTGCATGGGTATACAGATTTCTAAACAACTCTCGTACAGCAAAACATATCAGAAGGAGAGACAATCTTGACCTAGAAGAGATTGAGGAGGCTGAAAGAAAACTAATAGCAAATGAACAAAAGGAAGCATTTCCTACAGAGTATATGGCACTGAAACAGGGCAAAGGAGTAGCATCCAATAGTAAGCTCATTGGATTGCAGCCTTTTTTTGATGAAATAGGGGTGATGAGGTTAAATGGTAGATTGAGGTTTGCAGAAGTACTGTCTTGGGATGCTAGGTTTTCCATCATTCTCCCCAGAAAAAGCTGGGTGACGAAACTGATCGTGAAACACCATCATGAAAAGTGTCTTCACATGGGAACCAACAGCACATTGGCCTCGTTGTCTTCCAAATTCTGGATTGTATCCTCAAGAGAGGAAATTCGCGAATGGGAACATGAATGTGCTTGGTGCAAAAAACAAAAGGCAAAACCAGCACAACAGCTCATGGGAAATCTTCCAAAGAGTAGAGTAGTCTGTTCAATGAGAGCATTTGTTCAAACTGGGGTGGACTTTGCTGGTCCGTTTGTAACTGTACAGGGTCGAGGTAGAAGCCGCCAGAAGAGGTATCTGTGTCTCTTCACGTGTCTTGCTACTCGTGCTGTACACTTAGAGATTGCTTTCGACTAGACACACAAATTCATTCTTGAATGCCCTGTTCCGCATGGCACATAGAAGAGGTTGGCCCAAGGAGATTGTATCTGACAACGGCACGAATTTCGTTGGAGCCGTAAAAGAGCTTAAGGAGCTGGTGAAATCTTTAGATTCTGACAGCATGAAATCAAAATTGGCAAACAAAGGCATTGTTTGGAGGTTTAATCCGCCAAATGCTCCTCACTTCGGAGGCATCTTCGAATCCATGGTCAAATCAGCTAAACGGGCCATTTATGTGGTACTTGGTTCAAGTGATGTCACCGATGAAGAATTGATGACTGCCTTTACGGGTGTTGAAGCTCTGTTGAATTCAGACCACTAACCTATCAGAGTGCCCACATTCAAGATGATGTTCCGCTCACTCCAAACCATTTTCTACATGGACAGCTTGGGGGAGACTTCGCTCCAGATTCAACTTCCTTTGCGCCCCAGAAGCGTTGGCGGAGAATACAGGAACTCATCAGGCATGTCTGGAGGAGATGGATGAGAGAATGGCTTCCAACTTTGAATGTTAGGAAAAAGTGGGTCACGCCATCAAGAGATTTCAAAATTGATGATGTGGTTATTCTCGTATCACAAGATAACCCACGAGGAACTTGGCCTCTAGGGAGGATAGTGAAAACTTACCCAGGGAAGGATGGCCACGTCAGGGTGGTAGATGTTCAAGTTGGAAAGTCGAGGTTCACTCGACCAGTGACAAAGGTTTGTCCTTTAGAGTATAGCGACTGACTAAGTTACTCTAAGAGACTCTAGAAGATACCAGTTCATAGTGTAAATAGAACACAACTTTCAAGTGTTGTACAATGATTGTTGTAAATAGATTGGGTATTTTAGTATTTATTTGGTTGTTTTGAGGATGCCTTAATCTAAATAAATGATGATAGACAGGGGTCTACCATGGAAGGGGGCATGTTCTGAAGGGTCCGTAAAGAACTGATGTTCTCGGACACAGTACGTGATAGCACAAATACACCTGAAGCGCGGCTAGGACATTAGCTTTTCATGCTGCACGAGATTATGGTGCGAAGGTCGACCGCGTATGAGACAGATGAAAAAACTTTCAGTTGTAGGCTAGTGACGGTTGTTAGTGGGTACATCTCTCCAAGTGATAGCTAGCAAGTACAGATAAAATAGAAATAGAAACAGAGATAGTTGAGAGAATTATTCACTAACATTTAACACTTGCTAGGTAGACAGTTTCTTCATATTAAGTTTAAACTTCATTATTTATTAGTTTATTTCACATTTCTCATTGCATTAAAAAGGGGATTTCACGTTTAGTTAATTATAAGGGGATTTCACGTTTAGTTGATTATAAGGGGATTTCACATTTAGTTGATTGAAAGGTAAGTCCAAATTTATGTAGTTTAGTTTAACTTCCACTGCACACCATAGATAATTTAGTTTAATTTCCACTGCGTAACAAAGATTATAGCTCACTTGAATAACCGCTGACCCATGATTCATCATGTGAGTGAGTGAGTGAGTATGGTTTTATACTGCTTTTAGTAATATTCCAGCAATATCACGGTAGGGTTTCACACATTGTACCCATGTGGGGAATCGAACCAGAGTCTTCACCATGATGAGCAGACGCTTTAACAATTAGGCTACCCCACCGCCCCGATTACAGGCCAACTGACTGACTGAGTTTGGTTTACGCCACTTTTAGCAATATTCCAGCAACATCATGGCGGGGGACACCAGAAATGGGCTTAACACATTGTGCCCATGTGGGGATTCGACCCCGGGTCTTCAGCATGATGAGCCAACGCTTCAACCATTAGGCTACCCCACCGCCCCGATTACAGGCCAACTAATTATACCTTGAATACATGTGGAATAAAACAAAAGTCATTCTCTGATTCCCTGTCCATTAAGACACTGACAATCTTTTCAAATACACAAACACCGGATAAACACTTGAAGCAGATAATCAATATCTGTGTAATCCACCAGATCAATGCCCTGCACCCTCTGCCAATATCTAGTTATAGACTTCCAGCAATGTGTCTGAGACGTGTGTGTATATTGATGTAAGCCAACAAAGCTGACAAGGTATTTAATCATCGCACATGAAAAGAAATGACCACTGCACTGGTACTTTATTTGGGACAAGTTTTCTTTTGCATTTCCCTCAAAGAAATCTGATTATCAGATCCTTATTCTACAAATGCTGCGATGTCAGGGAAGTTATACTGTCTAAGAGCTAAAATTACATTGTGGCACATGGCCATGTGAGTGTGGAGGTGTTGAGGATGTAGGCCTCCGGAAACAGGCTAGCCATGAACTTCACATCTCTTTACTGTTGTCACTCTAGGTGACAGTCTTTTCAAGAAATAGCAGAAAATCCTATAATTATTTTTAGTAAAAAGATAAACTGGTTCTAATGCACATCAAAATCAATATAGAATTAATGACAGATTTACTTTGCCAACTACTCTAAAAATGAGTTTAGATACTGCAGCTCACCTAATATATTTTTTGACAAATCAAAGATAATATTATGGATATCTGAAATTTATATCCACTGCTTAATTTAAGAAACTTGATTAATGATGAATGAAGACATGAAAACATAGCTACACCAGACAACACTAGGTTGCACCTGTTCAAATAAATGTATCCAGTTAAAATACAGAGGCACGAACAAGGTATAATGGCATGAACGATGTTAACACAAATCATTATGTCTTAAATTCAACACTTGCTAAAAATGTCAATTTGCATATTAGTGCAAAAAAAAATACCATCTCTGCAAAGACACTTCAGTCAGATCTTCAAAGACTTAAGATTTAGTAAGATTTTCTGTGATTTAAAAATGCTGAGACTGCAAGGTCCAGTAGGCGCCAGCAGACGGAGAATGGCTTCCATCTGGAGATTACAGATGAAGTCTTGGACTTAAACTCCCAATCTCCAGCACTCCAGAGCCATGAGTGGCAACATTTTCATAATCTCCACTTAGAAGACTGAGTAGGAGTGTTCAATACCAGAGAGCCATGGTCAAGATTAACAAAGACCTCATACTGAATATTTGCTTCCACCACCATGATCTGCACCAAGGGCGGCTCCACTTGGACTCACACCCCAAGCCGGGATGCCCACATCATTTGAGCAGCTGGAAGGAAACTTGCACAAACTTGAGAAAATATCTCCTGAATGTGTTTGTGAACTAGGATACTACTCACCTAACAACTAAAAAATCATGACTGATCATGTTAAAAAATTGTCCTTAGATAAGTGACTTTATTTAAAATGTGCCTCTATTCACTGCAGTCAATGGGTACCTGGTAGGATGATATGGTAGTAATGATAGGGTCATGTGACTCTAAACCTTCTAGGACGTAACAGACCAACTTGGCTTGTAAACACTGATCCCCTTACACGTACAGGTTTATAATATTGTGTATCTCCACCATGGAGCATGTCCATGTTGGAAGTCAGCGGCTTGTGTTATATCATCACAATATTTATATTGAAACCAAAGATAACCAAATAACCAAAGAACTATTATCTTGATTATCTACAAATAATTATACTCAAGTTAATCGAAAGTTAATCTTTTACAAACTTCAAACAGACAGGAGGGTAGCTCAGTGAATGAAGCAACATCAAGTTCAATTCCAAAATGACACATGGTGCAAAGGCTATTCATCAAATCTAATGCAACCATCTTAAATATACCAACTTAAAGTATCAAGTTAAAGTTCAAACTAGGATTCAAGTTTCACTGAAGTAAACATGTCAGAAATGAAAAAAGACACATCACATCAAGAAACTGTGGGGTAGTCTAGTGTTAGAGTGTTTGCTTGTAATGCCCAAACCTACGGTTCGATTCTCCACGAAGGTACCATGTGCAAAGTCTATTTCTGGCATCCAAAGATGTGATATTGCTGGAATATTGCCCCAAATGGCATAAATCAATACTCACACACTCACATAAAGAAACAAAAAATTAGTAATTTAGTCAAGACCTCATTGCTTCTCCTTTTCAGCTCACAGATATTTTCACATGGCATGCCTGTAATACATAGAACTAAGTAATGAAACCCATTCTCATGATTACGTGCATTGGCAAGTCCGTTTTGCAAAAGAAAGACTTTGAATTGTTTTCATTTCAAAGCTACACATTTCACCAAACATCTACCTAAAAATAGACGTAAAACCCCTGCATGCATCTGGAAAAGCCATGCATCAACTTATTACCATTGTCATCTCAAATAGGCGACAAGAAGTAGCCTCAAAACATCAGCACTAGGAATAAAAGCTGTTATTGACCGACAGCCATATGTACTCATGGAAACAAATAAGGGGACACATGAAAGTACAGGTAGTCCTTTATTGTTTTCCAGGTTTCTTCACAAGGTGTGTATTGCACTGTGAGTGAAATTCTGGAAATCAATAAAGGAACATTTGTACGTTCATCTGTTCCCTAATATTTGTTTCTATAAGTATAGCTGGAATATTGCTGAGTGCGGCTTCAATCAATCAATCAATCGACAGACAGTTAAAGTTTTCATGTTCTACCAACTTCCAAATGAATATCAATGACTTGAAGCCAAATATTCAATTAAAATATCATTTTATAAAATTCATTGAAAATATTCCAAAATTCATCTTTTTTTAGCAATATATCAACATCACATAATGGCATCCAAGAAATCCATGCTCACACAAATCAAATATTCATTTAAATTCAGCAGACATGAATCAACAACAATGTTGAATGTGATTCACTTGTATCAAGGAGTTTATGGAAGCAGGCCTCTGTATCAAGTCCACTTCGCAGAGCCATGAATTATTCACCACCACTGAGCAAGTGCTACCGATGCCACTTATACCATGATTCTGGGAATGAAGGAATCGGTAGTTTCCATAATATCTATCCCACGATTCCCCAGTGGTATGGCACAGAAGGCTGACACATGCAAAGGCTTCCAATTAAATCTGTTTAACATCCAACCAGGTTTTTCTAACAGTTTTGATTAAAGAAACAACTGCCACATGTATACAAGGATTTTTATGTCTCAGTCCAAAATAACAAGTCCGAAAAACTGGCGTTTCAAAATGTTCGACAGAAAACATCTTCATAGCATCTTTCAAAATGGGGCATGGAAATAAACTTTGTTGATTTACATAATTTCAAGGATCTCAATTTGAAGAAACATGACAAAAACAAAATGGGGATAAATTTTGTTGTAATGTTCAAGTTACTGGTAAGCCAAACTGGAATTCTTGGTTGAAATAGTCTCAAAGATACAACATGATAAACTAATGCTAGACAGCACCATAAATTGGTTTTCAGTGTTTCAATATAGCAGCTGTGGTTCGGATTCTGATTCATAGGAAGAAGCATGTGATGAACCCTCCGCTTTTGTTGTGTCTGAACAGAACATAATTACTACTGTCGTCGGACTGACAAGTAGCCTGTGATAATAAACATATCAAAACACACAAAGCCAAAGCTCTAACAGAACCAAAAGACAGAACTAAAAAGAACACAGCATGTCACCTTTAACTGCTCCACACACAAGCCACAGCTCTAACACTACACATAAAAAGACATACATTAAAGAAACAGGCACCAAAATTAAATATAAACAAACAAGTACCCCTTTAAGAGCATTGTGAACAGAGTTGCAATATTCAGAGAAATCAATACTTATTGATTTTCAGGAAACACAGAACTGAAAGTGAAATGTGAATATCACTGAACACATTAAGTCAC
The DNA here is from genome assembly GCF_003918875.1 of Haliotis rubra. NCBI lineage: Eukaryota > Metazoa > Mollusca > Gastropoda > Lepetellida > Haliotidae > Haliotis > Haliotis rubra. The sequence goes on from NW_025766467.1 coordinate 36,345, forward strand.
ATCCTACATATTCCTGACAAAACAAAATCAGGTTAAACTGTAATCTTGAAACATGGACTCCCAAGAGAAAGCTGATGTTAAGAGACTTTCAAATGTACATCACACACATAAAGCTCAACACACAGAATGTGTCAACAGACCTCTAAACTTGATAAACTGTAAACGACAAACACTTTCAAACAAAGAAAAAGACACTATCACAAGTATTGATCAAGTGAAACGGAATGCAGCTCCTGAGTTCTTTAATCATTTAAAATACATTAGCAGAACTTCCCCAAATGCATGTAATTGCTGCAACTCTTCTCGGTATTTAAGTGAGCCTTCGTGGACAATATTCGTCAATTCATGGTGCTATTGTGAACCAGCGCTGGACTTGATGGTGAAGACCGATTTAATGCTCGTACATCAGAGCCAGAGAATCAATACTCACAGAAGTTCCAGTAGTGAAGGTCTTTCCATCACATGCTGGCGTCAGCATATTGGTGGCGCCAACAGAGGGAATGTGGTTAGAAGGTGGGAAGTGTGAAATGATTGGAATTACTTTAGAGCGACTGTAGATATCAACATTGATTTCAAGAGGAACATTTATGAGAATTCAACATGCTGAGTTCATTACAGTGAAACCCTCTGATACTGGACACTGTTAATCTGGAAACACCACTTTCGTAATGATTCTGGTTAGCTAGGTTACATGCTGAGAAACAATGACCTATTAATCCAGACATGTTTTTATCCTTACAGAATGCTGCTGTCTGGATTAACAGGGATTTTCAACTCTTCTGTGTGGGAGATACTGTCTTACTGCATGTTTAAATGGATGCCATTGAAATGGAAACATAATTAAATTGACTCCTAATGTTCAAAGACATGAAGGTTGACTTCATCTGTTTAGGCCTTAGAATATAAAAGCTTTCCCAGACCTCTTAAACACAGACTAAAAGCACAGGAATGTCATTAACGGAATCTTAGAAATACATTTTTTTTCCCCTCCAAATACAGACAGCACTATATGTAATTAGAAAACAATCCATGCTCACTAACACACTAAGACTTCAAAGAGGTTCCTGAAATAATTTTTTTTATCATTTCAATAATGATCACGTGATACACATGATTTATGGTGTTGTCAAAGTTACACTTCACACTTATACAGAACACAAACATAATATACCTGTGGTAAACAAGTGTTAGATACCATGATTTAGTCTGGACCATGTAAACCAGTGGTAGATACCATGATCAAGTCTGGACTAGGTAAACCAGTGGTAGATACCATGATCAAGTCTGGACCAGGTAAACCAGTGGTAGATACCATGATCAGGTCTGGACCAGGTAAACCAGTGTTAGATACCATGATAAAGTCTGGACCAGGTAAAACCAATGGTGGGTACCATGATCAGGTCTGGACCAGGTAAACCAGTGGTAGATACCATGATCAAGTCTGGACCAGGTAAACCAGTGGTAGATACCATGATCAGGTCTGGACCAGGTAAAAACCAGTGGTAGATACCATGATCAAGTCTGGACCAGGTAAACCAGTGGTAGATACCATGATCAAGTCTGGACCAGGTAAACCAGTGGTAGATACCATGATCAGGTCTGGACCAGGTAAACAAGTGTTAGATACCATCATCAAGTCTGGACCAGGTAAACCAATGGTGGGTACCATGATCAGGTCTGGACCAGGTAAACCAGTGGTAGATACCCATCATCAAGTCTGGACCAGGTAAACCAGTGGTAGATACCATGATCAAGTCTGGACCAGGTAAACCAGTGGTAGATACCATCATCAAGTCTGGACTAGGTAAAACCAGTGGTAGATACCATGATGATCAAGTCTGGACCAAGTAAACCAGTGGTGGATACCATGATCAAGTCTGGACCAGGTGAACCAGTTTTAGATACAATGAGGTCTGGACCAAGTAAACCAGTGGTAGATACCATGAGCAAGCCCATGTTCTTATTTTACACCAGTGAAGATCCAGGGTAGAATAGGTCTTCAGCAACCCATGTGCTTGCCATAAAAAAGCGACTATGCTTGTCGTAAGATGCAATTAACGGATCGGGTGGTCAGCTCGCTGGACTTGGTTGACATTACGTCATCGGTTCCCAATTGGCGCAGATCGATGCTCATGCTGTTGATCACTGGATTGTCTGGTCCAGACTTGATTATTTACAGATCACTTCATATTGTTGAGTGCGCGTGATGAAACTAAACTTCACTCACTCTTATTTTACAGTATTTTCAGCATATGTACAGACAAATATAAGCTCATCTAACAAGAATTTTCTTAATCTATCAGGCACCAGATGAATAACTAGTCCTATAT